>NC_141045.1:37725000-37825000 GCF_052040795.2 Danio rerio
TCTGAAGAGTAATGGATTCATTTACTGGTTAGAATGATCTTAATCCACATTAAGAGTTTGACGTGTCTTACTTGGTGACCTCCTTGAACTCCTCAAAAGCCTGAATCGTCGCTGTGAGCTCCGACTGTTTCTGCAGCAGCTGAACCTTCATGCGCTCCATCGAAACGGAAGACAACGTCTCCATTGTTACAGGTGTGGAGTAGGTGGGTGGAGCTAATTAACAAGACAGAAATACAATTTTACAGCAAATGTGTGGCATTTTTTTTAATTAATCACACATCTGAAATGTGCTATGACTTTTTTTTTTTTTAAACATGTCTTGGATAATGGAATTAATGTCAAGTATGCCACATTTTAAACATGCTGCTAGTTTTGGTACGTAGCACGGATTATCATGTTGCTTGCTCATTTCTAGCAAGATTTAACATGATTGAATGTTGTTAGCATGTTTCTAACACAGCTAAAACAGCATTACAATCTATTGCGTTGACTTTGTAAACCATTTTTGTATATATGGTTCAGATATTTTTCGGAATCAGACAAAAATTGCAATAATCTTCCCTGCGGTCATGTTTATTGGAGTCTAAGTGCGTTGGCTTCTGGGTCAAGTACAAATGGTGGGCAGGACTTGATATTGTCCACAAGGAACAGACTAGATGATTGTGGTTTATATTGGTGGATCTCATGTATTTGACAAATTGATTCCATCCTCATGCAAATGAACACCAATCAGAAAATAGATGTCTTTGAAGAGAAAGGGAAAGTAACTGTGATTAAAATATGACAAGGGCATTTTTCTTTTCATTGCATTATTCGTAACATAGTCATAGTCGTAACACATAATACTGTGGTATGTACTATAGTAAGTAACACTATGGCAATATCTTCCTTTGTGTACAACAAAAGAAAAAAAAAATTGAACAGGTTTAAGGCAACTGTCCCTTCACTCTGACAACACCCCACTACATCTAAAAACCATGTCAAGCGGTTCAAACAGACGTTTGTTCTTCACCTCCGTTGCTGTCCTCTGTTTTCTGAGCCTCCAGCAACTGCAGGAATGTTTTCTCCAGCGCAGTTAAGGACTGAGCCTTGCTCTCCATGGCAGACTTGACAGAATCCAGAGCTCGCAGGGCTCGAATCTCCTCCCGCAGGCTGCAGTTCTCCGCTGCGTAGCGCATCATCCGTGGGTTGTGCTCCACCTGATAAAAAGATAAGATAAATACTAGGGATATATAAACGGGTCAACAAAATACAGGCTTTAAAATACAATACTTCTGAAAATAACAGAAGTGCCATTTAGTAGTAATCAACAATTTGCAATTCTTACTTAGGCCAAGCATTTATGTCTACTAACTTGTCAAAAAGAAAAGCTTCAGAAGCTACTAGCGCACTTTTAAAGGACTGTATTTATTATATTTGATCATTTTAACCATGTACAAACTAAACTGTTTAAATGAAAGACATTTGACAAATATAAAAAGAAAAAAAAATCAATTCTAAATTGAACAATTCTCTCTTGAATCGATTATGAGCTTTTAACAATAGATGGTGTTGTGTGCTTTACAAATAGCCATACTCTGTATTTTGGGAAAATGCTTTGAAAGTTTTCAAAAACAATATACTCTACGCAAATTGACTATCCTTTTGTTATGTTGGGGTCTGTTTCTACCCCATTGACTTCCATTATAATGACATTTTTGATTGCAAAGCCATGACACAACATTATTATGTATTCAGATGCAGATCTGATTTCTCCAATGCGTTTGACACAGCTCTAATTCTTAATACATATAAAATTTATGCTACTCTGAAAAATATGAACATAAAAATATGAATAAACGTAACATATTTATAATGTTTATTCAAGATAACTAATACCATATGCCCTTGCTAAATTGGCTTTGCAAATATGCATTTATACCTGATCTCGGAGCAGACGAATCTCATCCTGCAGCTGTTTGTTCAGCTCCTCCGGCTCCACTGATCTCTGGCCTGTCTGAAGCTCTTTCTTCAGCTGTGCGATGTGGTCGTCTCTGAACTTCAGGATCATGCGGTTCGACTGGATGAATTTCTCTTTCTGAGCCCAAGCAGCTTCCAGTTGAGAAACTTTCTGCTGGAGAGCCTGTAAGCAGGACAGCAGCAGGAGGAAACTGTGATTAACGCCAGTCTTATTTAAGGGAAGCATTCTCATGTAGATCGTTTGCCTTGTTCTGAATCAGTGATTAAAAAAAAAGTTAAATTTTATCTTGGGTGGGTTCAATCCATCAAAATGCACAGTGAGCAGCTGTGTGTTTATTATGCTTTCTTTTTAGCGGTTTATTATTACTAATAACATTACATAATTACATTTTGAGCAAAAATTGAGGCTTCAGTTGTATTTAAACATGTTCTTCACATAATTTTTTTTTTTCATATCGTCCTGTGTTAATTTGTTCTGAAAATTATAACTTATGTGTTTTTTGGTAAAAAAAAAAAAAAAAAAAACATTTATTAGAGGCGATTGGCCTAATTACTTGTCTCACAACTTGAAAATCTGCAGATTTTAGGTGATTTTTAAAGTTATGTTTAAAGAACTTGCACACCATCTTGACAACTTTTTAGTTAAAGGTGTTCATATTTTTATTTTAACTTTCTATAATTTATTAGGTTTAAAGACGCTCTTTAAGGAAAGAAAGGGTTTTTAATTGTCACATTTGTTAAAAGTATTTATTAGAGACAATTTGTTTATTACAATTTAATTATAATTATGTTAATACTTTCGGAAATGAACGAGTTTGACAACTGAAATCTTTCAAGCATAACAAAAAAATATATTATTATTTTTTTTAGGAAACATTTGAAATAAGTTTAACATAAAAAGAAGGCTCTATTTTTTATTTTTTAATTACTTTCTCTGCTTAAAATGCACACACAAATTAGAATCTATTTATAATGGGAAAAACAAACTTGGGGAAAAAAAAGCTTGCTGGCCATGTAGATGTTGTCTGCTTTATCATGATATAAGATGAAGTCATTTTTATTTTATGAACAAAGTGTGCCTTTTAAATTACTTTTCTTTAATATAGTTCTGTACACATTTCTATGATTATTTCATTTCTTCAAATGTAAACATGCCATTTATTGAATATAAAAAGTCTGTAACATTACAACACCTTCAGCACAACATATTAGACTTAAAATAAAATTTTATTCTATGTTGATTAAGGTCTCGTTACATTTGACAGGATCGGAAAAGAAAGTTTCATGAGGTGCTCTACAGCCTCATAACAATTTACTCCCAAGGGCAAATTCTGATTTAAATAATCCGAAAACAAAAAGCACCTTCTTCTCCTCATGTATTTTCTTCCAGAAGTTCATAGCTTGAATGAACTGCGTCTTATAGGAAACCTCAGGCTCAGATTGATCTGCAACATAAACATCAGTTTAAACATTACACAAACACATAAATAATAATAATAATAATAATAATAATAATAATAATAATAATAATAGTAATATTAATAATAATAATAATAATAATAATGACCTCACTGTATTATTACATTTCTGACACTATACCAGTACAGACTGTCTGTGACTTTGAGTAATACGTTATTACTTTTAACTGCATAGAAGTAAAAAATAAATTCGCCACAATCACTTCTCTCTGGGTAATATATTTGGAATTTAACATGCCTGTACCTGACGTTGCATCCGTTGGTGCGAGCTCTACGATTCGTCCTTGTGAAAGAGCGTTTGCAAGCTGCTCCTTCAGCTTTCTCACTTCCGCTTGCAGTTGTCTGACATTTCCCTGAGTGTCCTCATTCACCATAGCCTGCAAAAAAACACAAAAACAATCGTCAGCTTTTGTACGTCTTCAAGAATACTGAAGGTGTTGATCAATAATTCTGCTCTTTCACCTTATTTTTGATGAGTTTGGCTCTTTGTGCAAACTGCAGGGTGGAAAGCGTTTCTCCAAAGCACTTGGAGCCTGGATGAACATTAGCAATGATGTATGTCTTAGCATTCCCGCCGAGAGAGTCCTGATAAGATCAACATTAATCAGTCAGAGACAGTTCAATTGTCACCATCCATTCTGAGAACATTTTCACAAAGCCTCCTCACCCTGAGCAGGAAGGTCAGCTTTGAGTCTCTGTAGCAAATATGACGGTTCTTCCCATTGGATACGTCCATCAGGGCCATGATCACCTGACCGAGACACATCAGAGAGCGGTTGATGCTGCTCGCCTCCTGAAGTTCAAAAAGTCAAAAGGTTAGTTTGTTTTTACAGCTTTAATAGAACAGTAACATATTTAAGACACTTTTTTATGTACATGTCAATTTTAACTTATCTATTGTTCAAACTGACTCCCCTTCCGTTATGTTAGTGGCTGTTTTTGCCCCATTGACTTCCATTATGATGGCATTTTTTGAATGTAAAGCCCTGACACCCCATATAATAAAACATTCTCGGTTTTATTGGTGGTTTTCCTTTTTGAGAAGAGGTGAAATTGTTTTTTTTGTTTTTTTTTTTGCTTTTGATCATCAGTTGGCAGCATTAACCATTTAGATGAAGCATTTAGGCCAGTGCCTAAACAAAAACGTTTCTGGCTCTTATATGGAGTAACACAGCAGATTACAGTGTGTGCATAAACATACTATGTTTACAACGTTCTGAGAGCTGAGTTACTTATTTTGACTTTGTCAGACATGTCAATATAAGTGTGCAAAGGTCTCTCACACACACTACACTCCATTTAAAACCCAGAAACTAAGCTTTCTTTGCACTGCAACTGATGACTGACAGCAAAAATTACAAATCATACTTTGTCCCAAACAGGGAAAACCAGCAACGATCAGGGAAGCATAAATAATTTTGTATTTTGGCTTTGCAATCAAAAAATGTCATTATAATGGAAGTCAGTGGGGCAAAAACAGACCCCAACATAACTAAAGGGCAGTCAACTTGCCCAGAGTGTATTGTTTTTGAAAACTATGAAAGCATTTTCCCAAAATATGTGTTAAAATAAGACTTTTGACCAAAAATCCTTCCATTTGCTCAAACAGAGAACGTTGTGGCCAAATTAAGACTCAAACTCCCCCCAGAGTGAACGAAAACATCCCCAACAGCACACAAGGGTTAAATGGTCATTTTTTAACTGAAGCACCTTGAGTCGTGAACCTTCAGTATGCGTATCTCTCTGTCTCTCAGATCCAGCAAGATCTACAAGATTGAGCTGCGATGTCCTAATGTTCACCACTTCCTGTCCGGTCTCCTTGGACTCCAGTGTCATGGTGAAAACCGCATGTGAACGAGAAGATTCACGGTTCATAGAGGTGGACGCCACTCGCCTGTTCCGCCACCCCATCGACAACACCTACAAACACAGAGGTCACATAAAAACTGCATATTAGTTTCAGTTACACTTTTACAACATATTCAGTTTCTTATCAAATCATTTGCCCAATCAAATGCTCTTAAGCCCAATCTGACAAGCCCCTCCCCTTTCGTGATGCTTTTCATTCGATGCATCGATCTCAACCACTCTCACTGGCAGAGCTCTGAAAAACACTAAATGCTATTGGCTGTTAAAAAGGGGAGGGGCTCTCATTTTTCAGTCAAGTTTACGTCAAATGCTGAATAAAAAACAAAATGCAGATTTCAAAGCACTTCACAGGAATTTTAAAGTCGAACTGCATATTTCAATGTCAGAGTAATTATTTTACATTAAATAAAAATGATAAAAACAGTAAAAGAAACTAACTAATTATATTTCAGTTTATGCCACAAAAGACAGCTTGGTCAACACATGCAGTACCTGATAGGCCTCTGCTGCAGACGCTGCATATTTCTCCACCGATCCCTCAACAAAGACGCCTCTCTTGATGTCCTCCCGTAGGAACAGGCTGGTGGACACACTGTCCAAGAGGTCATAAATCTGCTCGTTGTAGATCTCTATGAACGAGCACTTGCAGAGGAAGCTCTTCGTGCCACCAGACTGCACAGGAAACACATTCAATAAAAAAGCAAGAGCTGCACAATATATTAAACTTACAGTCTTGTGCAACTGTCAAACCAAGCAGGTTGCAATTAAATTAAATGTATGTGCTAACCACTTACAAAATTCTATTGTGTATTAGTGTAGATGCTAATATAGTTATGTTCTTAGAGTAAATGGTCTAGTTTTCAGTTTAGTGCAAGAACACCAACATTTCTTTAAATAAACCACAGATCATTTTCATTTACAGTATATAATATTCAAGTTTTAGCTCGTTTATAATTTATTGTCACTTCTAAATCAATCAGAAATATATAAGGAGAAAATAAATATATAATGTTATTATTTGGTATATATGTACAGTGTCAGGTTGGATGGTAAATGTTGGTGGACAGCCATTTTTAGGTCTCTTCAAAGATGCTCAATCAGATTAGGTCAGGGCTCTGGTTGGGCCAGTTAAGAACAGTCACGGAGTTGTTAACCATTGGATACTTATGACTATAAAATGTATAACATTTCTTTTAACATTTCAAACAAAACTGTTGCCATTTAGAGCGCATTTCCAAACACACATGAATAGGAAAACGGTTCAAAAATCCCTTTTTTTTAAATTCTGTGAATTAAATTTTAATAATAAAAAGATTTAATTTAGAGTCTGTTGCCAAAAATAACAAAACAATGTCTTCTTTTCCAACATGTTTACACTCATTTTTAAACACAACTTTAATGTTTTAATTTCTAGTTAAGAAATCTATATTTGGTAAAAAAAAAAAAAAAAACACTGGTATTTGAATGTTTTCTCTCAAACTCACACCTAATTAATTGAATAAAATGGTTTAACTGTATACTATGCACACATATCTCACCCGTTCCACCTCTCGATTGATGAGAAAGAAGAGGTATTCAAAACTTCGAGGAATCACACCACGCAGCTCATCAGAAAAATTATCCAGCTCTGAAGGACCTACACACACACACACACACACAAAATACATTTACAAACACATTTATGCGTGTATTCACACTAATATAATGGACAGATAGCACCACATATAAAAAAATGTATGAGAAAACTTAAAGGCATAGTTCCCCTAAAAATTTCTAAACATTAAGAAATTTCTATCCTCTGTTTGATACAAAATAAAATATATTGAAGAAAGTTGCAACAGCAGTCATTAAAATTGATAGTCGGAACAAAAATAAATAAATACTATGCAAGTTAGTGGCAATTTCTATCAGAAGAAAATCAAAAAGGTGTGGAATAATGTAGGATGAGTAAATTATGACAATTTGTATTCTTGAGTAATTTATCCCTTTAATGGTCTAGTATGGTAAATGTTACATGGGGTATGCATTACGTGCACAGTTTTCATGGAAACATATAGTCTACATTAAGATCACTTACATTTACAAATGTTAAGTTCCATGTATAGTATGTTTTTGTTTTTTTGAGTACAAAATTACCATTTAATTTATTTTGATACTGTTCCAATATCACAGTTAATAATGTCATTACTACATATTTGGGGATGCTTTTATTCCTATAATGTGGGATTGGTACGGTAAATTAAAAGCAAACATTTCCACAGATATCCAACACATTTTACAACAATATCTTCAGTAAGTAATTCAAGACATTTTTTAATTTAAGCCTGTTTAAAATTATGTATGACACTAGAAAACAATATTTAATTAATTTAGGACTTTAAAGCCTTAAAAACTCAAATGAATGCTTTAAAAAGTTTGCTCTTTTCCCTACACCATCACCATGAAACTTTTTTTTTTTCTACTGACCAGTTAATAACACTTACCCAGCATAGTAAAGGTCTTTCCCGAGCCTGTTTGTCCACTGAAAAACAAATGCACGATTACCCTCACTGTAGCATTACCAGTGCTGTAAGACATCTGCCAGAAGCCACACATAAACTCACTAAGCAAAAATGGTGCCATTGTATCCATTCATGCAGGACTCCACAATGTTTTTAGCCACGCTGGAGAATACCTCCTCCTAAAAGACACAGATGTTCACTCAGCTTATTTTTACCAGTAAAGACGAATCTCTAAAATAAATGTATTAAAAACCTCACCTGGCTGGTGTTCATGTCAGCTACATGGTCGTACGTAAAAGTCCGTGGCTCTGGTTTACAGTGTAATCTGACAGTCTGCGGTGAGCTCACGGTCAAACACAGGCTGTGATCTCCATCTGTGCTTAAACCAGTGCCTTGAGTCAACGGTCGAACCCGCACAAACACCTTGATGGCGTCTCCATCACTGCAGGGGCATATGAAAATATATGGGTCACAAATCTACTCAGTCCAAATCCCATTCAGTAACATAAGTGACATTTCTGATTTACTCCCACATATGGATTTATCTATGTAGGAGTTTTTTTGTTGTTGTTGTTGTCATTTTCTTCAGTCATTTGCATATACTAATATGCAAAATATTTTTTTTTCTTAAATGCCATTTATATATTATTTATATATTATGTATGAGCAATTCCATGCAAATGTCAACCTTGCCATTAAAAAAATAAGTTTTCACCAAAATATGGAAACCGTTTGTAAGTTTTTTGTGCAAGCAAGTGTTTTACAGTACTGTAAACATACTCAGAAATGTCTCTGTCAATGTTTTCAAACTATAATATTTGATTTACCAAAGTCGCACAAGTGGCAATTACACATCTGTCACATCCATAACAACACTTTTCCTTCATAAATGCAAAAAAAAAAAAAAGTCAAATAAAATAAAATCTATATTTTTGTGCACTGGGGAGTCAAGTATTATTCATTAGATTATCAATATTTTTTGTTGGGTTGTGCAGTTTAATTCATAGAATTTCTACCAAGTATGTTGTGTACCGTAAACAAATCCATAACCTGAGTGTATTTTCATCATTTAAAGTACAAAACATATTTACAGAATTATATTTTTCTCATCCAATAACTCTATGGTTAGTTGTTCTGGAAAATATAAACAAAATGTTCAATATAATGTTAACATATACTTTCTATATGAATTTATCTATGAGTTATTACTGCAAATGTCACATCCATAACACTGGAATTGCTCATATATATATATAAATATATTTATTGGTGTTATTAATAGGTCTAATCTATAACACGGCAGTGTATGTTTATTGTATTAATCAAGTTCAAAGTAAAATAAATATGAATTAAACAGGGTGAAGTGTTGTTAATTTCTGAAGTTTGTTAACATTATGCTGATTTTGTGAAATAACATCTTAATAGTTGATAGATAATCAATATATATATATATATATATATATATATATATATATATATATATATATATATATATATATATATATTTTTTTTTTTTATTAAATGATAACTCCAATAGTTTGTTCGAATCACCAACAATTATAATATTCCATAAAATACTTATATTCAATTATGAGTGAAGTTAATTTACAGCAATGTAAATTTGTACACTAATACAAATCTCGGCTTGTTATTAGCAACTTTAAATTTGCACATTCATTGAACTTAATGCTAATGTTTCTGTCAGACAAATGTCCCAACTACATTTCGTAAACAAAGAAATTAAAGTTGCAGTCACATAAAATGTCCACTAAAATTAGGAAATTCGTCGTGTTTGACTATAAACATTCAACATTTTCGTCATTTTTTCAAGCTCATTGTATATTAGTGTGCAGTTAGTGTGGAGTTCATTACGTTTTGTCTGTGTGTGAATTATTATTGATGTACCTGTTGGTGTTTGCTTCCGCAGTTGCTGCATATGAAACAGATAGCACAAAAACACATTTAATAACAAAACTACAGTAAACATAGAGCTAAAATTGACGGACACAGAAGCACGTCAGTAAACATTAAGGTAACGTATGTTCGACTATAACGGTAAACATTGAGATATGTAAATCATAACGTAAACATCTCGGTTATTCGGTTAGTTTATAATCATGCGAAGTTTGCGATCGATATATTAACTGAAAGCGATAATAAATATTACTCACCTTTGCCTTTAAGATTCATGATTCATTACTATATTTCCTCTTTTTTGCCTTCTCTCTGTTCGTGAAGGAAGGATACAAAATTTGGCGCCTGATCGCCTTCTTCTTCCTGAGGTTTAATGGCGGTTTTCACCCTGAATGTTTCACTTACTGCCCTCTTCAGGAGGAAACTTTTTTTTTTTTTTTTAGCTTTTTCGTCTCTAGCTTTTAAAAATGAGTGTATAAATTGTTTACCTTATGTACCTGTGCACAAAGTCAGGATACGGATTATTGTGGTATCGTTATGTTATGACTGATATAAAGATTTGACAATGGTTCAAGTTGCATTAACCGTTTTTATTAATAATAAAAAGTTGTACTGGGTGACTTTTTATTTTAATATTTATCATATACAATAATGTTTATTCTATTAATAGTCTGAAAAAGACCAGTATTAACCTCTTCAAAATATAATTAAATTCTTTTGGGTTTTTAAACAAAAAGATGGCCAAAGTGGCCCATTAACATTTGATTTGGTGCACTGTACCATCTGAGAGGAGAGTGAGAATGATGGAGAGGCGAATGCCTTTAAAGAAGACTGTCATTTCTAATTTGGCGTAACCTTGTTTTGTTGTTTGTTTTAGCTACCGAGCTACAAAAAAAGTATGTTTCAATTAAATGTTGTAAATATTGTTTTAAAATGTAAATAGTGTTGCTCGACGGATAGAAAACTATGCAGAAAACATCGGTGAACAGATCAAGGCAAAAACGTATGTAACTCCATTCTGTTATAAATGATATTGTTTTTACTGCTATATTTCATTACACAATGTAAAAAAAATGCTGTATAAGTAATATAAAGCAATGTTTTTAAAAATATTATTAAATAAATTAAGCCATGGGCAGCTATATTTACCTTTGGCCCAGTAGCCTCAATCAAGTTTGGTTTTTGGCCCTTCGTAAGAAAAGGTTTGGGTACCCCTGTTTTAAACTCTTGATTAATCAAAACTCTTGATATATCAAAACAAATAAAAATAATAATAAACAAATAAAATACAGGGATGAGCATTATTTATGATGCAGGTATTTCAAACATGTATTTCAAATACAAAATAGTATTTTGTGATATGTAGTTGATAGGATTGATGAAAACGCCTTAAAATTTTGCATCAGAATACTTTAATGTCTTGTATTTTTAAAATACTGTAAAATACTTTGTAAAAAGTCAACATCATGACATAATAAAAATGCAGCCTCTGAATGGCGCTTTCTCCAATATTAGATCAAATCTGACAATTGATTAATATTGAAGAAGATAGATATTGATTGGAGTATGGAATTTATGCATCACCGCGTGGCGATACCTACAATAATTAGGAAAGAGGAAATATGTCAGCCTAATGATGTCAAAGTGGGACAATATATCCCACACAAATATTTAATAATGCAGCAATTCAGTCAATACAGACTAGTCAAAAACACCTGATTCAGGTTATATGGCATCAGCAGGATATTTGTAAAGAGTTTATTTGCAAAAAAAAGATAACTTAATTTTTTGTATTTTTTTAGATGTTTTTTTATGATGCACATTAAAGAAATTACAAAAACTGACATTTTTAGTTTTTGGAAATCGTGTAAATGCCTACTGAAGGGTTCAATTCCATTAAATTAGATTTAAGAAGCATTCTGTGAAAAAGAAATTAATTTACACTTCATATTTCACCCTTTTATGGATGTAAAATTGCTAAGAGGTTGAGTAATCATTGTAGAGATTACGTCAATTTTACTGGCCACAAAATGGGTGAAACACAAATCAACAGATATAGTATTATATTCTATATATATTCCACAGTAGTATATTCTAACTAATTATCTGCATTGAACAGGGCTTCCTGTAAGAAATCTGTACAAAAAAAACATACTAAATGAATAAAAACAAGTAAAAATGTATAGTTATCTAACTACACATGTACAGTAAGAATAAAGGTAAACGAGGTGGAAGAGAATCTGTTAATATATAGTTTACTTCACATTTAACAGTGAAGGGATTGATCGAACAGGCTTATTTGTGGACGGTTTGCGAAGAAGGTTCATGCTATGTGGCGTACATGGAATTATAAAAATGCCTATAACTCTAAAATAAAAAGCAACCAAGCAACTGTTGAACTATTTTTTATTTACAAATGTGAATATATGTAAAAAATAGAGTTTATGTATGATTTGTGCCAAGAAATGCACTGATTGGCTCAGTATCACGTGCATCACTATGCAAATGCTGAATAAAACAAAGTCTCACATCCGTCATTTCGGTTTTATTTAAAGTCCTGAGCAGGCAATGTTTTTGTGCCAATCCAGGAAACAGTTCCTGTCCACCTCAACACACAAAAAAACATGACACGCCTGGCATTTCCAAGGTGTTAGTTGCCTTATGTCTTGTTTTTTACACTGACTGCAAGCCTGGCGGCCAGTAGTGGCGGTGTGTGACTCCAGCAGAGCTCCAGAAACCGGCAGATGCTCCACCTGTATACTGCTTTGTTCAGGGACTTCCTCTGATACGCTGCACAGCTCCTCAATCAGCTGGTCCATAAACTTCTTGTGGGTCAATTTGCCGCCCTGCTCTTTGTGCAGTATGAAAGCGTTGGCGGCGGCGATGTCCAAGAATTGCAGGAAGACTTTTTTGTACCATTTCAAAGAATTGTAATGCATGATGTAATACTGCAGCAGCTGATCGAAAGGGTCAACCTCTACGATGTGTTGGCTGTATGCGCTGACAGGCGCAGGACACGGGATGCTCTTCGTCTTCCTCGAGCCTTGGCGTCTGACTTTCCTTTCCACGTGTTCTCCTGTGTAGGCCTGATGGATGGTGGAACATATCGACACCTCAGGTCTATCCATCCACTTCACAAACACAACAGGCCCGTCCCGAATCCACCTGTAGGATCCCCTGGTGGACTTCTCAGTCAGTGGATTGGATTTGTTTCTTGGGAAGTCCTTCCTTTGGTCCCTGTACATCCCACACGCGCCAAACTTCAAAGCAAACAAGTCCTTCATGAGCTTTGGAGTGGTGTAGAAATCGTCCATGTACACGTGGTATCCAGAGCCCAAAGCTTTAGCGTCCAGAAGAGACATCACAGTGCCATACGAAAACCCAGGTCTTGGAGGAAAGCTAGTCTTGTACACAGAAACGTCCGCCGTATATCCATTTGACGAGTCTATAAGGACGAAAAACCTGAAGCCTAGCTTCGCTTTGATGACAGGCTTTACCTTCCTCAGCACAAATCTTTCGCTCACTACAACATTTCTTCTAGGTTGATAGTGGGCACTGCATGCCTGACGGATGCTGTCCATGAGAGATTTGACTTTGAAAAGAGTGTCCCCGTCATTCTCATCTGCGTTCGGGTCACTCAAATGCAGATTACATAAAATGGCGTGATATCTGTCCATTGACATGACTGTTGAAGGAAAAGGCACTGAGAAGAAAGGGTCCTGCCTCCAGTAG
This sequence comes from Danio rerio, assembly GCF_052040795.2. Taxonomy (NCBI): domain Eukaryota; kingdom Metazoa; phylum Chordata; class Actinopteri; order Cypriniformes; family Danionidae; genus Danio; species Danio rerio. Next base: position 37,738,454 of record NC_141045.1, read on the forward strand.
TCAGCAACGGAGTACATCCTCACCACATCCATGTAGAAGATGAGTCCAATGTAGTGGTAGAGCTCTTCAACGCTGACGTCCGTCCATGGGTATTTGCACTGCTTTGTCATTGCTCTGGCCGCCTGAGCATTTGTGTTCTTGCAAAGGTTTGACACGACGCTCTTTGAGAAGAAGAGCTTGAAGAGACTCAAAGGATTGAGAGGGTGAGCAGGACTCAGCTGCGGCCCTGGCTCACGAGCAGGCTGAAACCTCAGAGTCTTCGGAAGCTTGTCAGCATTTTTTTCCGTGCGCCAGGACACAGTCTTGGCACGTTTTGCACCAGGAATCTGCTCACTGTCATTGTCACAGCTACAAAAAAAAAAGTAAATCAATGTGAGTATGCAGACAAATGGATCAAAACAACACAAACAATTTCTAACACTGTCACTGGATTACCAATTTCATTAATTGTTTGAGTATTAACTTAAAAGGCGTATAAAATGTTAGCTGGCTGCTTGTATTTCTTGTGTCCTAAAGACAAAAAAAGTACAATAGATTTGACTTTATTTGCTCTAATCACCAAAGGTGTGATACAAGTGCAAACATTAAGCCTGTGACCACATTTCCATTAACTGCCCATCACTATTTACGGGACATCAGCATCCTTAGGCCTGGTTTATACTTCTGCGTCAAGTGATCGGCGTAATCCACGGCGCATGCAACGTCCGTAGCAGTGCATTTATACTTCTGCGCGCTGTCTCTGTTGGTCTGCATCAACACTTCCGAAACGCTAGTTGGCAGAGAGTTGTAAATGTTCCTGAGTCGAGTTTCTTCGCTGCTGTTTTGCTTTTCCTGAACATTTCCTGCATGTACAAGTGGCTCAAACTCGCTCATTTTGAGGCAGGAACCGGCGGACGTTCAACAACTTTAACTATGAGGTAAACACAGAACAAAACTTTCCATCCGGAGCTCCTTCACGGGACTCCACACTTGTAAACAATTGCTGCATTGGGCTCATGCCATTCGCGCGGCTCTTGGTCCCGCCCAGACTCGTCAACGCTACCAAGCCGACCAATCACAGAGCTTGCGCTACGCGCTGTTGCGACGTGTAGTTACATTTTTTGAGAGGTTCACGTCAGTGACGCCGACGGCCACGGCGAAGGGCTATGCGTCAACGCCGTAGCATACGTCGGCGTTTGACGCAAAGGTATAAATCAGCCTTTAGGTGTAAAGGTTGTGAAAGTGGTTTGTATAAAAAAGGTACTTTACAGTAAATCTTATCACCCAGGATGTTTTTCAACTGCCCTCTTCAGGGAGCACTTCTGCACAGGTTTACACCTTTTTAGTTTTTTCGCCTCAAGCTTCATATAAGCAGCAATAAAAATGTGTATAAACAATTTACCTTATATGCCGGTGTACAAAATCAGATTAAAAGTTATTGTAGCATCGTTGTGTGTATGTATATATTAGGGCTGGGCGATTAATTAAATTCATTAATTGAAATTGACATTCAGATCCTATTATCGATAAAAAATTTCCAGGTCAATTTTTTTTACTGTTCTTTTTAGGCAATGTGTGTTTAAATTTCATTTGTTTAACATTGACGTTCATAAATAATCATAGTAGACAGTGTGTGTTTCTTTAAATTATTTTAAAATCAAGTAACTCTTAACTTGTAATATGTGACCATAATTAATGTACAAAACATTTATTCAGCAGACTATGATATTCTTCATTCGTATATATATTTGCAAAAAAATACATAAAAGATAAAAAGGCAAAATTAGTCTGAAAATTACCAGTTTTAACCTCTCTAAAATATAATAAACTTTTTTCACACGTTGCATAGCTAATAGTATAATGTATGAATATAAATCGCAAATTACTACAGAAGTGGAAAACTAAAGTTTAGATATTCTTGAAGTTGGAGTATCCTGATATAAATTGTCTATTTCTGTTCAAATGAAATTAAATAAAAACAATTAAAGAGCATAAAATACTAATATACTTCATTGTTTTCATCTTTAATTTCTGAACCCAAAATAATGACCATCAAACACTTTCACCATGAAGACAACCACAATTGGTTGTAAATGTGTAGAAAATAACATATCAGCTTTAATAATTCAGGTAAATGAACACTTACTCAAAACGTTCTACAATTTTACATTTCTTTGGCTCAAATCACAAAAGGTGAGAAACAAGTGCATACATTAAATAGTGATGGGCATCCAATGGAAATTTGGTCACAGGCTAGTGTCTGCTGATTGTAAAAGCCTAAAAGTTAAGGCAACTCAAACCATTTGAGGAAACCGATTGCAACAAACTATTTAAGTTCAAAAACTAATTCTAATGAGTACTGTGCACTTAATCCATTTGAGTAAATGAAGCAATTTGAGCACAGTAAAACACAATTAATGAAGAGAACTCAAACCAGCTGAGTACTGTACAACCCAATAAGTTAATGCAACTCAAATCGTTTGAGGAAACCGATTGCTACAAGCCATTTGAGTTAAGACTAATCTATACGAGTAGTGAACTTACTCCATTTACGTTAAAGTAGTGAGGTATTTAATGAACTCATTACCTTTAAGGTTTTCATTACCACGAAGTACTAAACTCGTTTCAAATGAGTAGAATCAACTTTCAGCTAATTTTGAGTTAGCTACACTCATTTAATTTGATAAGGTTGACTGTTGGGTTTTACAATGTAGCATTTGTGTATACGTTTTAGTTTTATCACACAGCCTTATTTACAGTGCTTGTATAAAGCACCCATAAAAACAAAATATTTTACATATAGATCTGAAACTTCTATCCATCTATTAAAATGGGCTAATAATAATAAGCATATACTTTTAATGAGTAAATATTTACTTGTCAGATGAGTCCGCTGTTTCCTCCTCTTATTCATCGTCCTCAATGTCGTCTTCTTGTTCTTCTTCAGAGGAAAAATGGTACTCTTCCTCGCGGTCTGCGTCCACCTGTGGAGTTTCATCGTGTTTGCTACGCAGCATCTCGACGAGAAAAAGTAAACAAAGATTGAACTTGCGATGTGGCTTGTGTAACGTTTCACCACACGTGCTCTGCGGGTGTGTATAGCCAAATATATGCACAAAACACACACACTAAAGGTTTTTCTCTCTCCTGTGTTGACCGAGAGTGCCGTTTGACGCCTAGCTTTACTTGCCCGTGCTGTTAGCCTAGCGTGCACATGCGCAGTGGGTATGTCCATATGCTGGCGGCCACACAATAAGCCTCGCCTCAGCTTCATGTTTAGATTTTCCGCCCAGCATTTAATCGCTGTGTAATTGTCATTTTGAGAAATACAGTAAATAAACATATTTAAAATCTTCCTCAGGTCATCACGTGCTTGTCCGTTGATTACATATTAGTAATGCCTGAGTTTTGCAATAAATGTCACTGCTGTTACTGTCTTGCTTAGTTAATATCGCACTGCATCAATTAGATTGTTATTTAATATTATTATCTTATTTTATAAAAGGAAGATCAATTTAGACCAAGTGTATGATTTTGTCAGGAAGTGGCACTTATCTCCTGCAGAATAGCAGAGATGATACAGGGTACGTCACGATGCAAATCAAAATGAAATTAAAAATGTTTTTTTGTGATGTTTTTAATACATCAAGTTAAAAATCTACATATATTACACATTATTGCATTCAAAGAATTAACAAAATTAAGTAACTAAAATGAGACTTAATTGTATCTTTATAAACTTCCAAGTTCAGTAAACATACGAAATATTTTTAAACAATTCTTGTTGACTCAACTACATGTATAAGTACTGGTAAAAAGAAAATCTCCTTCGTATGATAGACTGAGGTGGCTCTTAAAAGAGCCTTTGGGTTCTAATGTGTCGGAAATAAGCTTAAGCGCGCTCTCCACGGATGCGGCGGGCCAGCTGGATGTCTTTGGGCATGATGGTGACCCTCTTGGCGTGGATGGCGCACAGATTGGTGTCCTCGAACAGACCGACCAGATAAGCCTCGCTGGCCTCCTGCAGGGCCATGACAGCGGAGCTTTGGAAGCGCAGATCTGTCTTGAAATCCTGAGCGATTTCTCGGACCAGACGCTGGAAGGGCAGTTTGCGGATCAGCAGCTCAGTGGACTTTTGATAGCGGCGGATTTCTCGCAGAGCCACGGTGCCAGGCCTGTAGCGGTGAGGCTTCTTGACTCCACCGGTGGCGGGAGCGCTCTTACGGGCAGCTTTAGTGGCAAGCTGTTTCCTCGGCGCTTTGCCTCCAGTAGATTTACGGGCGGTCTGCTTGGTTCTTGCCATTATTACTGAACAGCTAATTACTCTTGGTGTTGAAGAATAATGCCTGTTTACGCAAACGCAGCGTTTTTATGTCTTGAGCTGTATTGGGAAATGTCCGTAGAAGCATCTGATTGGTTATTGCGTTTACGTCACAGTGTGACGTGCCCATTCTGGCCAATGGCTATGTTCTTCTTTTCAAACGGATGAATGACAACTTTTAGAATTATTTTGCGCGGGAAATTATTTTAAATATTTATTGTGATTTATTTAAAAATATACATAGTGAATTTGCAGTAAAAAATATGCTTTTTGCAAACAATCTTTCGTGATTTTGTGCAACCACCTGTTTTTTTTTATTTTAGGCATTTAAATGTGAGTAAATGAATAAAATGTGCGTTCACGTGCATGAAAACAATGTTGGATAAAGTTGTATACTCAATGGAAAACGCTTCCAACTTCATAAACTTAAGTCACATGTGTCCCCTTCCCTGTTTTGGATATTCGTTCGCCGTTTTGAAAATTCAATAACTATTTTGACTAAATCTAAAAGACATCATTCGCCCTGAAATAAAGTAATCGAAATAATACCCTTTACTACAGTGAATTATTAAAACTGGTGGTTGAAAAATTATTGCCTTTTACTAATATGTGGGTGGCTCTTAAAAGAGCCTTTTATTTTTCGGAAGAATCGAGCAGAGACGATTACTTCTTCTTGGGAGCCGCCTTTTTAGGCTTCGCCGCCTTGGGTTTGGCGGTTTTGGGCTTGACTGCCTTCACCTTCTTGGGGCTCTTGGCTGCTTTCTTGGCAGCTGCTGGTTTCTTTGCCTTCTTGGGGCTCTTGGTAGCCTTCTTGGCAGCCGCTGGCTTTTTGGCTTTCTTGGGGCTCTTGGTCGCCTTCTTCACAGATGTGGCCGCCGGTTTCTTCACCTTCTTGGGAGATTTCTTCGCGGCGGGTTTCTTAGCAGCAGGCTTCTTGGCTTTTGCGGCAGTTTTCTTAGCTGCTTTCTTGGGCTCGGCTTGCTTCTTGTTCAGCTTGAATGAACCAGAGGCGCCAGTGCCTTTGGGCTGGACCAGAGTACCGTTGAGCACCAAGGCCTTGACGGCGGTTTTGACGCGGGAATTGTTCTTTTCCACATCGTAGCCACCGGCAGAGAGAGCCTTCTTCAGGGCTGCGAGAGACACGCCGTGTCTGTCCTTGGATGCGGTCACAGTCTTGACGATAAGGTCGCGGACATTTGGGCCCGCTTTCTTGAGCTTAGACGCAGATCTCTTCTTCGGAGCTTTGGCCGGAGTGGCAGCGGGAGCTGGGGCGGTTTCAGCCATTTCTCTGAGCAGATCTATCACACGACGACGACTAGCAGTGAATAATGAGGTACTGCTGAGTGGCGCTGTGATCTTAACTGCCACATGAGAACCGTGTAGACTCAATCGCCGCTCGTCAGAAACTCTGAGCGCCTCTACCAAATAAATTGTGCTTTCTCTGTTCAAACACAGAGCAAAACAAGAGCCACAAAACATTTTTCAGCAGATTAGAAACACTTTAGTGATAAGAAGAGAATCAATGGTTTGTCATGGACTACAAAAGAGGAACGCTGTGAAGATATTTTGAGACTTATTGAGTCATTTGTCCATTGCTCTTTCACTGAAATTGTTTTGCTGTGCACACATGACTTGTGTTAAAAAATATGCAGCAAATATTAAAGTTTTATATTAATATTAAAGTTAATATTAAAATATTAACCTCTTGATCTCATATAATTTGCTAATCGTTATCAAGCAAATACACGATTTAGTAAGTTTTTAATGATGGTTTATTACTTTAAGACACTGCACCATTGTGTAGCATGTTGAACACTCTCAGAAAAGGTACACTGTGGTACAAAAATTGTTTCTTAAAAACAGTTTTGTACTTTTGCAAACAATGCTTACCTTAAAGTACAGAAAAGAACCTCTTATGATACTGTTCTGTAACTTTTATGGTACAATTGAAATGGAAGTGCTCAATTAAAAAAAGGTCTCTCTTTAATACAATATTTGTAAAAATAAATATGACTGGAAAGGCAAAGTGATTTCATGAATAATTTCCATATTAAAGCATGAATCATCATTTAAAAGCACATGCTTAAAAAACTCATAAACATGAATTACTAAGTTCTATAAAACAAAACAACTGGTAAAACACAACTGTGGGTGTTGTAAATTTAAAAACATTTAATACATTTTTAATAAACGTTTGGTAAGCATTTTCTGATAAATACATTTTCATTATTGATATCCACTATCAATTTGCTGTCCAATATATGCACATGAGCTGAACAAAGTCCTGCATATGCAGTGTTCATGTATACATTTTAGTTTTGTAAAATTATACAATACTTTTGCATAATTATATTTCTCTTTTAAATTAAATCAACTTTTAGATGATAACAAAGTATTATGTGAACATTGAAGAATTAGTTTTTTAGTATTGCACATGGGAGCATGTATTTTTGTAACATATTTGAGAAGTGTTGTGAAATGTATAGCAAAAAAAGATCTTTTGATTTAAGTTATTTTTTTTCCTTATTGTAAATTGAAAATGTGCATTTACACAAAAAGAAACTTTTTTTTGTAAACTGAAACATTGTTTAAAAAATTATTTGATATTTTATATTTACTGAAAATAAATTGTTACACATCTTGAGTAAAAAATAAAACATAATATGCAGCAAGAATTACTTATGCTTTTTTACATAAGATCCATTGATCTTATATCTTTTGCCAATTGCTTTCGGGAAATGTACGTTTCAGTGCTTTAAAACACTACACCAGTGTGTGTATTGGACATACATTATGCAAAATCAGTAAATAACGTTAGTAAATAACGAAGTAAACATCCCAAGTTTATTATATTTGTTGCAGTGGTACATTCAAACCGATTAATAAATTGCATTTTATGCAATGTCTGCTGTCCAAAATGCGGTCACTCCCGTGTCCTGAAAAGCGTCAAGTAAACACTGTGGAGTGTTAATGTGGTAGATAATTTACCTCAAGTTCCAAGGTGATTTTTTTTTTGTCTTTTCATAAAAACTTTAAGAAACTACTAATTAATGATTTAAATAATCACATATTCTCTGTTCTCAGAAAAAAAAATACGTTTTGCAACTTGCGTTGCATTTATACCAAAACAAAAGGAATTTGTTTGCTCATGCCCGCCTTGTAGGGTAGTTTTACTGCCTTAACTACCCAAGTACAAACCTGTTTTCAGGCTTTCATAGATCATTCTTAAATAGTCATTATATAAAAAGCCTTTCAAGCGATTTACTAAATGCAAATAAAGCGTTCCACAACTATTTAATTGGGATCATTAAACTCATGCAACTACTACAGTAATTAACATTTGAATTGAATCACTATGCTTTTCAAAATTTCCCTGACAAATGTGTCAAATAGTTTTATGACTTCTTTAAAGAGATTTTCTTTCACTGAAGATGTTAACCACTGTAGATGTAAGGTTTGTTAAATCTGACCACACAAGACAAACCTCTTTTGAAGACAAGATGGGTGGCTCTTAAAAGAGCCTTTGGTTGGATTAGGTTTCAATATTTTACTTGGAGCTGGTGTACTTGGTGACGGCCTTTGTGCCCTCAGACACTGCGTGTTTAGCCAGTTCACCAGGCAGCAACAGACGCACGGCGGTCTGGATCTCTCTGGAAGTGATGGTGGAGCGCTTGTTGTAGTGAGCGAGACGAGATGCCTCACCAGCGATGCGCTCGAAGATGTCGTTGACGAACGAGTTCATGATGCCCATCGCCTTGGAAGAGATTCCAGTGTCGGGATGAACCTGCTTCAAGACTTTGTAGACGTAGATAGCATAGCTCTCCTTCCTGGTCCTTCTGCGTTTCTTGCCGCTTTTGCTGGCGGTCTTGGTGACGGCTTTCTTGGAGCCCTTCTTGGGTGCAGTCTTCGCTGGTTCAGGCATGATGCTTCGAGACGATCAGAACAACTCTATACTCAGCAATGACGCACACTGGGTATTTATTCGGTTCTTATGGTAATTTCAGAAGAATTGGCCAACCCTATTTGATTTGTGTATTGGCGCAACGAAGGTGGAACAATGGTTTCATTGGTCAGACAGGAGAAAAGCTTGAGGGCAGATCAGCCAATTATTTGCTTCGGTATAGCAGCCCAGCCCCTCGTGCCACGCAAGATACATTTCCGCATATATATTGGGTGGTCTTCGTTTTTTCCCGCTCAAAATTACGTTCTGACATTTCGCAAATCAATGTTTACAATTATTGGAAAAAATAAACTCAACTAAAAGCTTCTTATAAGCGCAAATTATAAATTTATGAGTGTTAACTGCCTCCTCTTATGTTTTGTATTATATTTTCTTTCCTGTTCACGAAACTAGCAGGGTCAAAGGTCCTGCATAACTTACAAACACACAGGTTTAAAATATTTTTTTTATCAAACTCAGTTATATTTAAGGAGGCCTTTTACTAACGTTTCAAAAGCAGCTTTAAATACTGTCGCCATAGAAAAAAAAATTTCTGGTGGAATTTTATTGTGGATAGTACATGTTTTTAAAGGACAGTGTTAATCCAAAAGTACTACCGTTGCAAGTTAAATATGGGAGCAGTACACTGAAAATATTGCTTTATACTCGAATGTGCTCTTTTTCTTAGAAAATGTGGGTGGCTCTTAGAAGAGCCGTTTTTTAAGTTGTTGTAGTAACGTTTAACCTCCAAAGCCATACAGAGTGCGGCCCTGACGTTTCAGTGCATACACAACATCCATGGCTGTCACGGTCTTTCTCTTGGCGTGCTCTGTGTAGGTAACGGCATCACGGATCACATTCTCCAGGAACACCTTGAGAACACCGCGAGTCTCCTCATAGATCAGACCGGAGATGCGTTTGACCCCACCGCGGCGAGCAAGACGACGGATGGCAGGTTTGGTGATACCCTGGATGTTATCACGCAAAACTTTGCGATGACGCTTAGCGCCACCTTTTCCAAGCCCTTTGCCTCCTTTGCCTCTTCCTGACATGATAGTAGTTGTATCTTTGACTCAAGAATACATTCTAGCGCTACAATCGAGAAGCTTTACAGTCACTCAGACGACCTAGTTGAAACAGTCAAGGCGGAGCTACATCGCAACGTCACACTAGGCGTGTCAATCTTGAACTGTTTTAAATTATACTGAATGCAGATGGATGATGGAACACTAATAGCTGTTTTCTGAAGCTTTTTGTTACACTAAAGGTCAAGCAACAAATAAAATAATTGCATGTGTTAACATTATTGCACATAATATCGTTTGTGCAGCTGGAAGGGCATCCACTGCGTAAAATATATTCTGTATAAGTCGCCGGTTCGTTCCGCTGTGGTGACCCCTGATAAATAAAGGGACTAAGCCGAAAAGAAAATAAATGAATGAGGGGAAAACAAACAAGAACAGACGTAAGAAAAGGTAGCATATCATGTTCAGATATTAATGTAGTCTTAGCGTCACTCAGTAAATCAACATGGTCAGTTTTTAAAGATAATTGTAAGTAATCATTTTCCAATTATTGTGAATGTTGGTTTAAGATGGGTGTACAAAACTGCAGATTCAGAAAAAAAATCCATAAGATTAATGAAGCACTTCATTATAATAGCACTTCAAATGTAGCAGAGAAAATATAGATTTATATATGGTAAAGTAGTAAATGAAATATAATCTGCCACGTCAAGCAATCGGCAAATGGTACAAGGAAAGGGAAAAACATACCTTGGTGTCTTGAGGAATTCTGAAAATTAATTATAGTAAGACGTTTATATTTTAATAGGGGTAAGTTTTTTTTTTATTATTTTAGATTATCATAGAAATAAAGCTTGTTTAAAATGTCATGAAGAGGACAGCTTATCAACGTTTTTGTTATACAATAAACATGAACAATTATCTGAGTACAGTTTGGCATATGATAAACCATTAATAGAAGTCACAGCTCCAGAAAAATGGGAAAATAGCCAATACAAATAGAGAAAAAGTCACAATTTTGGCACAAACATTATAACTCACACCAGTGATAATCTAGATTATGCACTTCTAACAAAACAACAAATTGTGGATTTATATGAAGAAGTTTGATGAAAAAGTTGGATTAGAATAGCAGTTTACACGATGAATTTAAATATTTTGAGCTCAGAATAGTCATCAATAATAAATAATAAGACCAGGTAAGGATATACTTATTGTAAACGAATAAAAAAAATATTTGATGACATTTTGTTGATTAGAATATTCAGAAATACACAAAAATAAATGGTATATCGATCTTTTAAGACATATTGAGGTGGCTCTTAAAAGAGCCTTTTGGTTTTTAAACGTCAGAAGTGAGTTTAAGCGCGCTCTCCGCGGATGCGGCGGGCCAGCTGGATGTCTTTGGGCATGATGGTGACCCTCTTGGCGTGGATGGCGCACAGGTTGGTGTCCTCGAACAGACCGACCAGATAAGCCTCGCTGGCCTCCTGCAGGGCCATGACAGCGGAACTCTGGAAGCGCAGATCTGTCTTGAAGTCCTGGGCGATTTCTCGGACCAGACGCTGGAAGGGCAGTTTGCGGATCAGCAGCTCAGTGGACTTCTGGTAACGGCGAATTTCTCGCAGAGCCACGGTGCCAGGCCTGTAGCGGTGAGGCTTCTTGACACCGCCGGTGGCCGGGGCGCTTTTACGGGCAGCTTTAGTGGCAAGCTGCTTCCTCGGCGCTTTGCCTCCGGTAGACTTACGGGCGGTCTGTTTGGTTCTTGCCATTGTAGGTGTAGCGCTAGATTCAAATCTAGTAGACTAGTGATGTCTGCTGTAGGCTCAGCTTTTTAATACAAAGACAGTGGTTATTGAGGCATTTGATTGGCCGTTGCATTTACGCCATATGGGGGACGTACACTCTTGAACCAATAGCTATGCGTTACTTCTTTTTGAACGAAGGAGTGAGAACAGTCTGCTTTTCCCGCTCAAATATTAAAAAGCCCCAGTGTCATTTCTCGTTACACGCTTAAAAACAAAAGGCAATCGCGTTAATATATATTTTTATTTGATTATAAGTAACCTAATGGCAGAAAATCACTTTTCTGGCCTGCCAAATCTATATAAACCATAACTAAAAATAAGGTTAATTCCTCCTTTCCTAATGTGAAGACAAACAACCTAAAACATACCAGTGTTGTTTTTAAAAAAAAAATAATTTTGACATTAATTCAGAGAAAAATATACGGATTCAAAAAAAAATTCCAGTTGGAATTGGTGTAACAGCTTTTAATAAATGTGAGTATATCTATTCACATACACGCTATGGTTTTTATCATTAAATTTCACAAGTGCAAACAACTTCTAGTTGGCACTAAAGTTTACACCTCACCAGCTAGTTCATCAACTTTTAGTCTAGCTTTATGTCAAAACAACGCTACTTTAGATATTATAGTCATTTGTAGTTATACTAGATTATAACTTCAGATTGTTAAAATGCTCTTTATAGTATAAGTGGGTGGCTCTTAAAAGAGCCTTTGGGGAATTAAAACTTAATAGTTTATTTGCCTTTGGTGGCCTTCTCGGTCTTCTTGGGCAGCAGCACGGCCTGGATGTTGGGCAACACACCACCCTGAGCGATGGTCACTCCGCCCAGAAGCTTGTTCAGCTCCTCGTCGTTGCGCACCGCCAGCTGCAGGTGACGGGGGATGATACGGGTTTTCTTGTTGTCCCGAGCGGCGTTTCCAGCCAACTCCAGGATCTCAGCGGTCAGATACTCGAGCACAGCGGCCAAGTACACTGGAGCACCGGCACCGACGCGCTGAGCATAGTTACCCTTACGGAGAAGCCTGTGGACACGGCCAACGGGAAACTGAAGACCTGCTCTAGAAGAGCGAGTCTTGGCCTTTGCTCTAGCCTTTCCTCCGGTTTTGCCTCTTCCGCTCATGATGCTCAGCTGTGTCTCAAAGAACAACGAATACTGCTGAATCTTGGTGGTTAGCTTTTAAAGGTAACGTACTTCTCGCCTATTGGTCAGAGTCGGTCTTAGTTGACAACCAATGACTACACTTCCCTCCAAATAGCAAGCGCTTCCTCCTTCTCTCAAATAATCGCTTCAATAAAGTTGTGCAACAGATCTATGATAACTTGAAGAAAGGTTTTGAACCCTTTCAATTGTTAACTATGGATAATATTGTTATTGTCTGATTTGTGTTATGCATTTAGAGACATTTTTGGAGCACATTTTGTTTTACATTGAACAGCGATGCCAATCTTTCCTTCAAACAAAACTTATATGCATGGATACATTTTTTTTTAGAATAAACCTTTATTATCTGGGATATTTAACGTTACATTCCACCTTCCAATCTTAAACTTTACCAGCCTTGTCATCTACAACAGCTTCTCAAATTAACATAGTAACATTGATTTATGTGCATCTTTGTGAATATTTTTTATTAAATAGAGAACAAAAATCTAAACAAAACTAAACAAAAATCCCATTCGTGTCACTTACCTTACTTAAATTAATGCAAAAATCAATATATCTGTGTGACCAACACAAGTTTTAGATCACACAAAGCTTAAATTATAATTTAAATATAATCCTCGTGTGAATTTTATTGTGTAAATATATATATTTACTTCATTATGAAACTAACAATATATCTAAAAAATAAATAAATAGTACAACTTGGTATTCTCTTAACACTGTCGGCAGGCGTGAAAAGGCGTTGCCGTGACCAGACAAAGAGGACACCACAGCTAAGAGCAAACTGGTTCTGTCTTATTCACACTAAAGCAGGGGAGCACAAACTTGGTCAGGCCGATGTTCTGCAAAGTTTAGTTCTAACCCCAATCAGACCCACCTAGGTTAGCGAATCAAGTTCTTAATAGCTGGAATTTCTGGACACATCCGTCTAAATGTGATTATACAAGTTGAGAGTTTTAAAATCAAGACTGCGAACTGAATTCAAGTATGATTGGAGTTCAGAAAGAAAATCTGCTGTTACTTGGTGTCACAGAAGCCACATAGCTGCTGTTCAAGCCACAAATTAAATCTATACCCATACACATATAGATATACCCATACACATATAGACATATAGACACCTAAAGTGAGATTGTATGGCCTCTAACATTTGACCAAGTGAACAAAAAACACCATGAACAAAATAAAGTCAAGTATTTCTTAAGGTAAACAAAACCATTCTTAAGTGGTGGTTTATAATATTAACTGCTACACCGTGAACTTACGTGCGAAGAAATGTAATACCCTTTTATAAGAAATGATTGGTGGCTCTTAAAAGAGCCTTTGGGGTGGCAGAAGTTGACTAAGCGATTTACTTGGAGCTGGTGTACTTGGTGACTGCTTTAGTGCCCTCAGACACTGCGTGTTTAGCCAGTTCCCCGGGGAGCAGTAGACGCACGGCAGTCTGGATCTCTCTGGAAGTGATGGTGGAGCGCTTGTTGTAGTGAGCGAGACGAGACGCCTCACCAGCGATGCGCTCGAAAATGTCGTTGACGAACGAGTTCATGATGCCCATCGCCTTGGAAGAGATCCCAGTGTCGGGATGGACCTGCTTCAACACCTTGTAGACGTAGATAGCATAGCTCTCCTTCCTGGTCCTTCTGCGTTTCTTGCCGCTTTTGCCGGCGGTCTTGGTGACGGCTTTCTTGGAGCCCTTCTTGGGTGCGGTCTTCGCTGGTTCAGGCATGTTGCTTCGAAATGATCAGAACAACTCTATACTCAACAACAAGGCACGCTGGGTTTTTATTCGGACCTTATGCAAATTTCAGAGGGAAAACTCAGCCCTGTCTGATTTGTGTATGGCGCGATGAATGTGTGACACTGTTTTCATTAGCCAGATTGAAAACAGTGGTTTAGCCAATGGTGTGCTTCGATACTGTAGTCTCCACCCACGTAAATCTTTCGCCTTGATATCATTGTTCATTGTTTAACTTTCCCGCTCGAATTTACACTCCGGGTTAACATTTTTTGTACTTTTAGATTATTTACATGTATATGAAAAAGTCAGTAAATAGATGTTTCTAGCAAGCGCACATTTAATAAAACCTTTGATAAATTTGGTGGAGTTTCTTTTTTAACAAAAGAGCAACTTCACCCCACTATTTGTGATTATTTTGTATTATTTATAAGCAAAAAATCTTGTATTTGGGACGTTCACATTTTATGACAGAAAGAAAAAGGAAACAATAGTGAGCATATGCATTAATTACAATAGAATTGTGAAATTATTGATTTCGAATCCGTAGTTCTGGTTTCTGAATAGTCCTTAAACGGTATGTTCTCAAAGAGTATATTCTACAAAAACATCATACTGTAGAGCAATTAATCAATCTCTAATATTTTTTTATTTTCTCTCAAGTCCGGCTAAAATAATCACAAATCCTGCTGATAATGCTTAAATACTGAATTTAAAAACTGAATTTAGAGTTTCTGACATTAGAATATAATCCTTACCCAATTATTATAAAAAGTACATACTTCCTCAGCTTACCTACGTATAATGCAAATTATATTTTAATATAAAATACATACCTAATATGAAAATAAAAGATGTACTCTAACGTTTTAAATACAAAATTGTGTTCCATGCTAAATAAAAAGCTTCAAGGAAATCTGTAAATGCTTGTGTATTGAGCAGTACAACTGATAAGTTCATAAAAACTGAACTGAAAACGTAAACTATCTGTATTACGCTATACGCAAATTAATCAAGTCATACTCTTACTTAAAGGTGCTCTTCTTGTAAGTATGTGGGTGGCTCTTAGAAGAGCCTTTGGTTTTATGATGGACAGACAGAAATTTAACCTCCGAAACCGTACAGAGTACGTCCCTGTCTCTTCAGCGCGTAGACAACATCCATGGCTGTCACGGTCTTTCTCTTAGCATGCTCAGTGTACGTAACAGCATCACGGATCACATTCTCCAGGAACACCTTGAGAACACCACGAGTTTCCTCGTAGATCAGACCAGAGATACGTTTGACTCCACCACGGCGAGCGAGACGACGGATAGCGGGTTTGGTGATGCCCTGGATGTTATCACGCAGAACTTTACGGTGACGCTTAGCGCCTCCTTTTCCAAGCCCTTTACCACCTTTACCTCTGCCAGACATGATTACTTCTGGAAGCAGTGTTGTAATACGGCAACATGCACGCCCAAGCGACTTTTACAATCATCTATAGGACCTTGTTGAAACACTCATAGGCGGTCCTTTATAAAGTCACGTGTCTTTAAGGGGGCGATGGAAAGGGGGTTAGGCCACGTTTACTGGCGACTGTTCAAATAAGTTGTCAACTTCTCTGCTTAAGAATATATTTAAGATGTTTATACCAAGTAAACAGAATCTTTATTTATTACTGTGTTGACAAATGCATAAAAATACTAATACAAACTCAATTTTTGGATTTTTCTAACTAATGCTGGAGTCTTATTCTTAGGCTGACATTTACTTTACAACCCTTCCCTGAATAAAATGTATGAGAATTGAGTTTTGGAATATCGTATATATCGTATAACACATTGCTTAATATAAGAATGTTCAGTGCATTTGCCTGTCTCTTTATAACTATTTACACAAGCCACCAAACTAGGTCAGAGGTCACGGAGACCTTGAGTGGAACTGAGGGCTGAGGACAAGAAGCAACTGTTTCTATTGTTATTTCTACCAGTTAATACTATCTAAAATGTCTAAAGTGATTTTGCTATTTTTACGGTTAAATCTTTTAAATTGATTCTACTTTTATTCAAGATAGACTTTGTATAGTAAGAATATAACTGCCTGAATGTTGATTATACCAGTTGTTACATTTTAGTCCCTTTTCTAGGAGTACGGAGACAAAAGTAACAAAAAAAAAATTAGGATAAAAAATATATCAAATTTTAATTGGATCGAATTAATAATAAATTATTATTTAATAATGTGCGTGGAATATCTCTTTTTTCTCTATCCCAGCATACGTACACTTTAGATATAATAACAAAAAAAAAAACTCTGAAAAGAGATTTCAAAAGAAAAATATTATCTTTTATTCACTGTTTAACAAAATTCAATATTTTTTTTTACATTTCCAGACAGGGCAAACCAAAACAAAGAGATATTTAAATGAAAATTATCCCAACCAAAATCATCATGAGAGGGTAAGGCCAAAATAACCAACAAAACAAAAACTTCCTAAATTAACAAAAAGTTCTAGATTTCCTATTATATATATATATATATATATATATATAAAAAGAAAACTCAAAATCAATGACAATGCTCTTACCCCACAACCTGGCTAAATCCAGAAACAAGAGGAAACTTAAAGGATTAAACCCAAAATAAATCAGCACTCGTCTCTCTACACAGCTTACTTTTCACAAAGTTACACGTCACACTTATTCACACTATAATCTCACAAGCTCACAGTTCTCAATATCCAACAAAAATCTCTATCACACTATAATCACTGGGTTAGGGAAAACAGGGACTCTCTCGGTGCTTTGCCGCTCTGCCTCTTTATAAAGCCTGGAAGCTCAATCAACAGCAACCGATCCGATTTGCTCTGATTGAAAACAGGTGCGGCTGGTTTGGAACGCTGCTCAATGAGAGAGAGAGAGAGAGAGAGAGCGATTAATAAAACAAAAGGGGGAGCAATAAGCTGCCACTCACACCAACAACTTATTAGCTAAATACATCATGGATGTAACA
Organism: Danio rerio; assembly: GCF_052040795.2. Taxonomy (NCBI): domain Eukaryota; kingdom Metazoa; phylum Chordata; class Actinopteri; order Cypriniformes; family Danionidae; genus Danio; species Danio rerio. Next base: position 37,755,424 of record NC_141045.1, read on the forward strand.
GTTTTTAACCAGTTTCGATAAAGACGGCTAAGAGTACACTCAGCCTTGGATAAGAAACAGATTATACTTTGTGTGTGTGTTCTATTTGATTGTTGATCCGTTTCACTGGTCCGGAGTCAGCTCTAATCAGTCTAAGGGATGTCTGACGTTTATGCTTAAGATATTGTTCAGAATATACTGTTACATCCTATGATGTATTTAGGTAATTGGTTGTTGGTGTGAGTGGCAGCTTATTGCTCTCCCCTTTTGTTTTATTAATCGCTCTCTCTCTCTCTCTCTCATTGAGCAGCGTTCCAAACCAGCCGCACCTGTTTTCAATCAGAGCAAATCGGATCGGTTGCTGTTGATTGAGCTTCCAGGCTTTATAAAGAGGCAGAGCGGCAAAGCACGGAGAGAGTCCCTGTTTTCCCTAACCCAGCGATTATAGTGTGATAGAGATTTTGTTGGATATTTAGAACTGTGAGCTTGTGAATCTTGTGAGATTATAGTGTGAACAAGTGACGTGTAACTTTGTGAAAAGTAAGTCATGTAGAGAGACAAGTGCTGATTTATTTTGGGTTTATCCGTTAAGTTTTCTCCTGTTTCTGGATTTAGCCAGGTTGTGGGGTTAGAGCAATGTCATTGATTGAGTTTTATATATTTATATATTTTTATATATATATATATATATATAAACGTCCCTGATGTTACTTGTCTAGGAGTAACAGTGAAAAAGTTTTAAAAATGTTGGTTGGGGTGAGTATGGGTCAATCCCCTGCCTTGACAACAACATACCAAATTCAAGTTAAATAAATTTATTAACAAATGTACAATAGTAAAACAAAACTGGGAAGCAAAAATAGACTTCAGGAGGGGGAGAGGCCAAAACAACAAACAAAAGTACACTCTAGCTAGTTAGGGAGTAAAACTGTCTAAACTGACAAAGTAAAATTATATCAACAAAAGAAATGTACACTAACTCCCTAACTAATAAACAAAAGAAAAAGGGTTTTAGAAATAAAATGGCACCCACCTCCCTACAGCTTCCAAACACATAGTTAGTGTCAAAAACAGAGCTCGAATGGCTTCAGAGGCTTTAACAACAGATTTTAACTTCAACAAGTTAAACACAACCGCACCGATAGATTTTTTTTTTTTTTTCTCAATAGAGCAACCAGGCAGGAGCGAGACCACACTCTGGAAGCAAGCTTCAATGTGGCTTGCAACTGGCAGGCTTTTAAGCTTGCCGGGCAACGAGTAGCAGGTGCAATCAATCAACTTCCTCTCCTCCACACCTAGCTGAGAAACAGGTTGCAGGAACGGAGAGGGAGGGAGGGAGAGAGAGAGAGAAACCAAACACAATTATACATTCAAAACACCATGGAATGTAACATGTAATCTTGTGAGATTATAGTGTGAATAAGTGTGACGTGTGACTTTATGTGAAAAGTAAGCTGTGTAGAGAGACGAGTGCTGATTTATTTTCGGTTTATCCTTTAAGTTTCCACTTGTTTCTGGATTTAGCCAGGTTGTGGGGTAAGAGCATTGTCATTGATTTTTTAGTTTTATATATATATATATATAATATATTGATATATATATATATATATCAAAATGATTATGAGAGGGTAAGGCCAAAATAACCAACAAAACAAAAGCTTCCTAAATTGACAAAAAGTTCTAGATTTCCTAATATATATATATATATATATATATATATATATATATATATATATATATATATATATATATATATATATATATATATATATGTATATATATATATATATATATATATGTATATATATATATATATATATATATATATATATATATATATATGTATATATATATATATATATATATATATATATATATATATATATATATATATATATATATATATATATGTATATATATATATATATATATATATATATATATATATATATATGTATATATATATATATATATATATATATATATATATATATATATATATATATATATATATATGTATATATATATATATATATATATATATATATATATATATATATATATATATATATATATATATATATATATATATATATATATATTAGGAAATCTAGAACTTTTTGTCAATTTAGGAAGCTTTTGTTTTGTTGGTTATTTTGGCCTTACCCTCTCATAATCATTTTGATTAGGATGATATTCATTTAAGTATCTCTTTGTTTTTGTTTACCCTGTCTGGAAATGTAAAATATATTGAACTTTGTTAAACAGTGAATAAAAGATAATATTTTTCTTTTGAAATCTCTTTTCAGAGTTTTTTTTGTTATTATTATATCTAAAGTGAACTTATGCTGGGATAGAGAAAAAGGAGATTCTCCACGCACATTATTAAATATTATTGTATTATTAATTCGATCCAATTAAAATTTGATATATATATTTTTTTTCCTAATTAATTTTTTTTTGTTACTTTTGTCTCCCTACCCCTAGAAAAGGGACTATAAAATATAAAATACGCACAAACCTTACGTGAAAATTTCGTAGTCTATCTGTGTTTTAACCAATCAGGTTAGAACTCCTATATGTGTGACGCAGTTAAAGACGTTATATGAGAGTATAATTGTTATTGATTGGTGATTGTAAGCAGAGCGGCCTAGGAACTCATTGCGAGTGTTGAAGCTGGCTTCTGTTGATGTAACTGCAAATTTTCTTCAGTAAACTTGATTTATTTGAATCTCTGACCCCGGCTCTTCTTCATCTACCAGACTGGTCATTCTTTGGGTCAAACTGTAAACTATCCCTACAGGTTTGTGATAAAAATTAATTGCTGGAAATGACACATTTCTAAAAACTTTGGTAACTTTTGTAGAATGCATGTGGTGTTTTGGCACAACAGGCAATCACTATTTAAAATCCTTTCAAATATGTTAAAAATAAAAATGCTTTTAAAACAGCCGGACCTGGTATATGAAGAACTCCACATTAAAAACAATATATTTTGAAAATGTAATTTTAAGGAACACCTATTGGAAAAACATTAGAAATGGGAAATATGATAAATAAAATGTATCCTTGTTTCACTTCTTTCAGGTAAAGCATATACAGCTGTTCTGGAGCTAAGGTGAAAACAGGGTCTTTTAGTAGTGTGTGTTGGGGTGGGTCATACCAACTCTAAAAATACCTGGTTGAAATCAGATGGCTAGAAATGCTAATTGTATACAAATTAATTCAAACTTGAAATTGATATGTAATGGGAATTAACAACTAATGCAATTTCTTCTCAATTTACATATTAAAGTGCGCATGAAATCAAAATTTGCAGTGTTTATATTACTTGGTTTTTAGGTGATCAATAATCAGTGCAAATTAATCCTATCAAGACAGCCACTAGGCTATTCAGAGCTGACCCCAGACCTGTATGAAGAATCTATAAAAGAGTTTAACACACACAGAGCACACCCTGTTTTATACTTCACGTTGTTTCTTTTTGTCAGCCATCTCATCAAACTGGTAAAATAAGCATAGCAGAGTAATATAAACAGCTCCTTTTATAACACAATCATTTAAACAAGTTGGTTATTTCACATCGTTAAATTCACATCTAGTGAAGCTGTTAAAGTAGCATCAAACATCCAGTTCCACATGAGAGGTCTCAGTGACCTCTTGAATGGGTCTGAAGATATAAATACAAGATACAAGAGGACAAAACTTGGCATAAAGAAAAAGCAATGACAAATCATTCTAGTTTTACTCTGAAGAGAGATGACATTAAGATCATCATATAATCAGAATCAGAGATATGTTGCTTGGTATGTTCAGACACAAGGAATTTGTTTTCGTGATAGAGCTTCCATAGTGCAACAGAATGACTGAGACAGGACAAAAAAACTGATAAATAAATATATTTGAAAAATATAGGTAAGTAGTGAATGCAAATATACAAATTGACAAGTTTATGCACAGGTATATAACTATATACAATGTTATATGTGCAGCTTTTATGTGCAAATTGGCATGTAAAGTGTGTTATTAAATAAGTGTGTATGTGTATAAGTAGTAGTGATGTTGGTTCCACAATTACTATCATCAAGTGTTCATGAGATGGATTGCCTGAGGGAAGAAGCTGTTTCTGTGTTGGGCTGTTCTGGAGCACAGTGCTCTGTAGTGCGACCAGAAGGTAACAGTTCAAAGAGGTAGTCGCTGGGTGTGAGGGGTCCAGAGTGATTTTGGCAGCCCTTCTGCTTACTCTGGTTGAGTACAAATCATGAGTACCAATGATTTGCTTAGCAGTCCAAACTTCAAACTCCGTCTTCGCAGGTCAGATCAGGTAGCTGAGCTAAACCAGACAGTTATTGATGTGCAGAGGATAATCTAGGCCAGGGATAACCAAACTTATTCCTGGAGGTCCAGTGTCCTGCAGATTTGAGCGCCAACCCTAATCAAACACACCTGAACAAGCTAATCAAGTTCTTACTAGAAACACCCAGGCATGTGTTGAGGCAAGTTGGAGCTAAACCCTGCAGGGCACCGGACCTCCAGGATTGAGATTGGTGATCCCTGATCCAGGCCCTTAAACTCAACATCATTAATAATGACAATGAAGTCATATGAAATAATTTGCATTTCATCCGTAAACCGACATCCATCAGAAAATCCACCCCTTTATTCTAATCGTCAAAGGTGAGATATCAGTGCATATAAATGAATGGTGTTGGACAATTATTGGAAATTTAGACACAAACTTCATGTCTGCTGATGAGGCACTGACGAATCGTCAACCTACACACCATGTTTTACACAGCTGATGCCAAAAGCTGCAACCCAGTGCTGGGAAACATCCATACTGTCATTCACACACATAGCGCATGTCTTTGAACTAGGTACCATATGCAGGCATCTCTCCCTAAAAGAATGTTTCCAGTTTGTCTTTTACCACCTGATAGTGTACCGTTCTCCCAATATATACGGACACCAAACATTAGTTAGTTCTGCACTAGAAGATAATATGTTGAAAACACTAATTATTTACTCAACCACACAAACTGTTCACCAATAAAAAGCTATTATCAACATAGTTGAAACTAAATACTTAGCTCTTATTAAGCCTGCTTTTACGTTTAGAAGTTGTTGGTGAAAATAGTCCCTTAAAGACATGGAAGTGGCTCTTAAAAGAGCCTTTGGGTTTTAATGTGTCGGATTAAGCTTAAGCGCGCTCTCCACGGATGCGGCGGGCTAGCTGGATGTCCTTGGGCATGATGGTGACCCTCTTGGCGTGGATGGCGCACAGATTGGTGTCCTCGAACAGACCGACCAGATAAGCCTCGCTGGCCTCCTGCAGAGCCATGACAGCGGAGCTCTGGAAGCGCAGATCTGTCTTGAAGTCCTGGGCGATTTCTCGGACCAGGCGCTGAAAGGGCAGTTTGCGGATCAGCAGCTCAGTGGACTTCTGATAACGGCGGATTTCTCGCAGAGCCACGGTGCCGGGCCTGTAGCGATGAGGTTTCTTGACGCCACCGGTGGCTGGAGCGCTCTTCCGGGCTGCTTTGGTGGCGAGCTGCTTCCTCGGAGCTTTGCCTCCAGTGGACTTACGGGCGGTCTGCTTGGTTCTTGCCATTGTCAGTGAACTGCTAGCTTACTCTTTATTGCTAAAGAGAAATGTAGTTGTTGACGCAGAGCTGTCTCTTTTTAAGCTCTCCCACTACAGTGAAGAGGGCCTGTAGAGGCGTTTCATTGGCTGTTGCATTTAGGTCGCAGTGTGACGTGGATATTCTGTCCAATGGCTGCACACATTTTTTAAACAAGTGACAACCGGCTGGTTTTCCCGCTCAAAAAAAATTTATGTTAAGTTCTCTTTACACAGTAATGGCGATATTACCATATACTTACATTCTCATGTAGATTAATTTATGATGTTACCTTTTCACGTTAAGTCAACAAAAATATATATTTTCGAGTGGATTGAAAATAGGCTACAGATGTAGACTTGTATGGAAAACTAAAGTGTGATTTTCAGATTTGGCTCAATGCAGAGGTACCCTCATTTATGAACAAAAAAAGTGAATTCTTTCAATATCAATTTATTTACATATTCGATGTCGTTCAGGCGGTTTATATTGTACTTAATTCATAAAGTATGTACACACTACAGTGGATTATTTGTAAAACTTAGGTGATTGGAAAAAAATGCCTTTTTCTACTAAGTGGGTGGCTCTTAAAAGAGCCGTTTGGTTTTTGGAAGAGTCGAGCAGAGACGATTACTTCTTCTTGGGAGCCGCCTTTTTAGGCTTCGCCGCCTTGGGTTTGGCGGTTTTGGGCTTGACCGCCTTTACCTTCTTGGGGCTCTTGGCTGCTTTCTTGGCAGCTGCTGGTTTCTTTGCCTTCTTGGGGCTCTTGGTCGCCTTCTTTGCAGCCGCGGGCTTCTTGGCTTTCTTAGGGCTCTTGGTCGCCTTCTTCACAGATGTGGCCGCCGGTTTCTTCACCTTCTTGGGAGATTTCTTAGCGGCGGGTTTCTTGGCAGCAGGCTTCTTGGCTTTTGCGGCGGTTTTCTTAGCTGCCTTCTTAGGCTCGGCTTGCTTCTTGTTCAGCTTGAATGAACCGGAGGCGCCTGTGCCTTTGGGCTGTACCAGAGTACCGTTGAGCACCAAAGCCTTGACGGCGGTTTTGACGCGGGAGTTGTTCTTCTCCACATCGTAGCCGCCAGCAGAGAGAGCTTTTTTCAGGGCTGCGAGAGACACGCCATGTCGCTCCTTGGATGCGGTCACAGTTTTGACAATAAGGTCGCGGACATTTGGGCCCGCTTTCTTGGGCTTAGAAGCAGATCTCTTCTTAGGAGCCTTAGCTGGAGCGGGAGCTGGAGCGGTTTCAGCCATTTCTCTAAACAGTAACGTTCACACGTCGACAACAAGCAGTGAATTATGATGCTCTACTCGGCGGCGCTGTCAACTTAAATGCCACGTGAGAACCGTGTAGACTCAATTGCCGCTAATCTAAGCGCCTCTACCAAATAAATTGTGCTTTCTCTGTTTAAACACACAGCAAAACAAGAGCCACAAAACATTTTTTGCACACTAGAAAGACTTAAGTGATATGACGAGGACCTTGGCTTTGTCATGGAATTCAAAAGGGAGACGACATAAAGATGTGTTGAGACTTTTTGAAGCATTTGTCCTCACTATGTTCTTATACTGAACACTGTCCACGCTACTGCCTGTCAAAAAATCTGTTAAGAACTAAGCAATCATTTTATATAATAACTAAGTCTGTTATAAGTGTTGCAGTGGTCTAACACTAATAGAAACGGATTAGTATAACGATTTGTGTATAATATCTGCCGTCCAAACATGAAAAAAAACATGTCCTTAAAAAGTGTGTCGACAAAGGAAATATTTTCAGTCTAGATTAATGTTTAACTTTAGCTTCCAGGGTGGATTTTTTATTTTTGGCTTAATCACAATCACTTCCATTTTTTTGTGCTTACCTTTACAAAAAAATCTACACACAATTCTCAAAGCACACACAACATGCCCTTTGTTTCCTTCAGAATGTAACACTGCATTCAAAATGCTATAAACATATGTCTGAAATTAAGCGTTTGCATCAAATGGCAAAAATCTTTTTCAATAATAGTAAATGTTTGGATATAACATTGTACATGGTAAACACTGTAGTTCTAAATTTCCTAAAGGTCCAGCCTAAAGTTCTCTTTGCTCTTTCATTGGCTTATCTCTACATTTCAATAGTGTTCTAAGGTGAAAATTTTCTGCTAAGAGTAACAGGTACACTGTAAAGTATGTAGAAAAAAATATATATTTATTAGGTCAAACATTATTGTTGCAATAGCATACGATAAAAAACAAACATATTGTTAAAAAACGTGAGTAAAGCAAAAAGTATAGAATACAGTAGGGAACACAATTGTGTGCGAGTAAGGGGTTGGAGTAGCGTCCATTGCCTGTAGAAGCATCGTCCAGACATGGGGTTGGCCGTTATACACTTTAGAGAACCAGGCTTCTTTTCTAAAATATTTTTGTTTTGTGGATGGGTGACAAACCAGTTTTGTTTCTTTCGCACTAGAAAAAGCCTAGTGGCCTGTTGTCATGTTGGACTTTCAATTGGTTTGTGATCAGTTAAGAAATTAGTTTACACATTAGGAAAAGAAAAGCCAGTAATGTCCTGTTTTGTGTTTTAGGTAGAAATTGTGTAAAGCGTTTTGATTTATACAATTAAAAACAAAAGTTTAAGGCTGAGAAATAGTTTCTGGTTTTGGAGATTTAATGTGTAGTTTTGAGTGAGAGGCTTCAGAAATTGTGTGACATGAAAAGATTGTGTAAGCAGCTGGAAAAACTGTAAATACAATACTTTTTTCAAAGAGTCACTATAGGGTCACTTTTATGTAACCTTCCATCTTTAGTATAACCGTGTCAAGGAAAATAAAAAATATGAATCTTTGTTTCATTACACTAAATCCAAATTAATTGTTTAGTTGCCACCGAACAGGCATTAATAAACTGCCCTGCAGTTTTTACTGAAAATCTTTAAAGGAACACAGATAGCAAAATAAAGCTCTCTTGCTGAGAAGGTGGGCTCTTATAAGAGCCTTTAGGAGTAACTGAAAGAGTTGCAACGCTTTAATTGGTAAAGTTTATGAATCAACTTATTTAACATACTTGGCTCATACTACAATTTCTACAAGATGGTTAAATATTGTCTATATAAACACAACTACGTTTGTTTGTTTGCAGGTTAAGTTTGTATTTAATTACTTGTTTTATCCTGCTGACGTCATTGTTGTACTGCAAGTCAATCACAGTGCAATTCTAGTTTAACTAACATTACTGCTCAATCTTTTTGATTAACAGGGTCAATAAAACCCCAAATAATACCCCAACATACAACTCAATTATAGGTTATTATAGCATCTTCCCAACTATGGGTTATTTTAACCCAGTGCATTTGGTTAATTTTATTAATTATTTTTTCTATTCTGAATCAGGATCATAAACAGTAAAGTACTATAGAATAATTTATTTTAAGTGAAACTTAACACAAAAAAAAAAGCTCTTTCACAGATGAAATGGGTGGCTCTTAAAAGAGCCTTTGGGGTGGCTGAAGATTATTCAGCGTTTTACTTGGAGCTGGTGTACTTGGTGACGGCCTTTGTGCCCTCAGACACGGCGTGTTTAGCCAGTTCACCAGGCAGCAGCAGACGCACGGCGGTCTGGATCTCTCTGGAAGTGATGGTGGAGCGCTTGTTGTAGTGAGCGAGACGAGACGCCTCACCGGCGATGCGCTCGAAAATGTCGTTGACGAACGAGTTCATGATGCCCATCGCCTTAGAAGAGATCCCAGTGTCGGGATGGACCTGCTTCAACACCTTATAGACGTAGATAGCATAGCTCTCCTTCCTGGTTCTTCTGCGTTTCTTGCCGCTTTTGCCAGCGGTCTTGGTGACGGCTTTCTTGGAGCCCTTCTTGGGCGCGGTCTTCGCTGGTTCAGGCATGCTGCTTCGAGGTGATCAGAACAACTCTATACTTTACAATGATGCACACTGGGTATTTATTCGGCTCTTATGCAAATTTGAGAAGAAAAGCTCAACCTTGTCTGATTTGTGTATAGGTGCAATGAATGTGTAGCACTGATTTCATTGGCCAGAAAGCAGACATACTTGTTATCAATACTCTAGGCTCCTCCCAAGAGAAACTTCCGCGTAGATGTTCTTTGTTTAACTTTCCCGCTCGATTTTACGTTCTGGGTAAACATTCTTTATATAATTGAATTTTTTTTGAAAATTGAAAATAATAAAGTAATATAGTTTCTAGCACTAAGAGCACTTTCAGTGGAATTTATTATAATTTCATTGGTGTTTTTAACAAGAGGTGTGCCCCACACAGTAAGATTTATTTTTTGTTTAAAGGAAATTATTAAAAATAGGACGTTCTCATTTTGTCACAGGAAAACAAGAAGGGCAGACCAAATCATTAATTACAATAGAACTGTGAAAATCAGTAGTTCTGGTTTCTTAAAAGTGTTTTAATAGTATCAAATTAAAACCTTAAATTGCATATTCTCAAAAGAGGTTAGATATAAAGGCGTTTTATCTTTTTTTTTTATCTTTAATAATATCCAAGTTTGACCTTTTTCACTTAAGTCTTGCAAAATCTCAAATATTCAGTTAATACTGCATTTACAATAATGCATTTTACTTAACTTTGCGACCATGAGCATAGAATTCTTACCCATTTGTACAGAATAATGGCCTTTTTACATTTCAGTTCAGCTGTTCAGTATTGCATACAAGAAGAAACATGTTTGAATAACGTAGTATTTAAAGCCATATTTTTGTATTGGTTAAACTAAATTTCTTCTCACAAATCTGTATACGTTTAATAAACATCAATATTACATATATCTTAGTTAAACTAAATTTAATCTGAACATTTTGAAAATTGAATTTTATTTTTCCCGCTCAAACTGTTTTAAACTGCAGATTACACAAAACTGCACTGTCTGAACTCATTAGCACGGTGAGCTTAAAACACACTTCTTCATACATTACAAAGAGTCTAAAAAAGGCGCTTTTACTGAAAACATGGGTGGCTCTTGAAAGAGCCTTTTGTTTATACGACTGATAGAAAGTTAACCTCCGAAACCGTACAGAGTGCGGCCCTGACGTTTCAGTGCATACACAACATCCATTGCGGTGACGGTCTTTCTCTTGGCGTGCTCTGTGTATGTAACGGCATCACGGATCACGTTCTCCAAGAACACTTTGAGAACACCTCTTGTCTCCTCGTAGATCAGACCAGAAATACGCTTGACTCCACCACGGCGAGCAAGACGACGGATGGCAGGTTTGGTGATTCCCTGGATGTTATCGCGCAGAACCTTGCGGTGACGCTTAGCGCCTCCTTTCCCAAGTCCTTTGCCACCTTTTCCTCTTCCAGACATGTTTACTAGTGATCTAACTGCACAACCGAAAATACATTCTGGGGCTGTAAGGCAAACTTTAAAGTCGCTCAGACGACCTGATTGAAACAGTCAAGGAGGAGCTGCAACGCAACGTCACACTAGGCGCGTCAGTTCGGATTGTCGTTTGCTTCTTTTGATTATGTAGTTAACACAAATTGGTTGATCATATTTAAATGGTTCTAAATCCTCTGCGAACACAATTTGGTTAAATTGCCTATTAAACTCGTTTCCATAATCAGTTGATTTTGTCCTAACACTTAACTCAAAAATAACCGCCACTTATACTATATTTGGAACAGTAAATTATTGGTTCAGTAACAATATTCTATTGGCAAGGTGTTTTGCTTTCTTATTCTGAATTCTCCCCTAAATGTTGTGTACTTGCCACCCCATATGATTTGACCATATGGTGGATGGCATCCCCAGTGGAGCTAAACGCTAAAACTGTCGTATTTGGAGTATTTGTATTGAAGATTCGTATTGAAGATTTTGAAAAGAATGTGTGGAGGTAACAAGCAAATATTTAGGTTGTGTCTAAGTTGCCTCCTTTTGGGAAAAAATTCAAATACTTTCTGTGATTAGGGATGTCATTATGAACTCTCAAATGAATATAAAAGCCTATGTCTATTTTACTTAAAGTATAATGTCTTTTTTTTATCTTTATTATAAAATGATTTATTTTGAAAACTAAAGCCCTTTTTACACCAAACGTGAAATGAATAAACATCAGTGACGAAAAGGGTAATTTAGCTCGAACGAACATTTCTTGATGTTGAACGTTTGAAGCACTTGTAATTACTGCCCATTTGTCAACAAAGGGCTGGATTAACCCACTTTGAAAAAAAAAAAAAAACATGTTTCTTTTAAATAAAACTGACTTTTACTAGTTACTTGAACTGGCTCTTTACTTAAAACACTACCCTCAAACACTGCATGGCCTGCAATAAACATTGTCAGTATGTGCTTGATATGATTAAAAAGGATGAAGGCGCTTGTGATGGAACTGATAAAAGTGAACGGTGGCATTTGTCAAAACTAAAATCCAAGAAAAAAAAAAGTGGTTCAGACAAATGCAACAAAAAGCTGTCTGTGACGAATGTAATATTTACGTTAATGAAACTGCACTTCAGAGAACAAGTGGGTGGCTCTTAAAAGAGCCTTTGGGAAATTGACACTAAACTGATTTATTTGCCTTTAGCGGCCTTCTCGGTTTTCTTGGGCAGCAGCACAGCCTGGATGTTGGGCAGCACACCACCCTGAGCGATGGTCACTCCGCCCAGAAGCTTGTTCAGCTCCTCGTCGTTGCGCACCGCCAGCTGCAGGTGACGGGGGATGATACGGGTCTTCTTGTTGTCCCGAGCGGCGTTTCCGGCCAACTCCAGGATCTCAGCGGTCAGATACTCGAGCACGGCGGCCAAGTACACTGGAGCACCAGCACCGACGCGCTGAGCATAATTACCTTTGCGGAGAAGCCTATGGACACGGCCAACGGGAAACTGAAGTCCAGCCCTGGAAGATCGAGTCTTAGCCTTTGCTCTGGCTTTCCCTCCGGTTTTGCCTCTTCCGCTCATGATGTACAGTTGTATTTCAGGAAACTGCGATGAGTTCTCTGGCTTGACAATCAGCTTTTATGTCAACGTGCTTCTCGCTTATTGGTCAGAATCTGTCTCAGTTGAAAACCAATCATTGCGCTTCCCTCCTCTTTTGTGATGTTGCTTTACAATCACTTCAATTCTTTGTCCCGTACAATACCCATGTGTAAAATGTGTCAAAATAAATCAGTTACTAACTAAATCTGTAAACACGTTTATAAAAAAAAACTTTTGTCTGATTTGTACCAATCTTGGCAACAATTGTTTTAGTATATGAAGGCGTACATTGACTATCCAATTTCTTTAAAATTAAACTTACTTGAAAAGCGCTTTACGTCACATTTTTGTTTTAGATTGCCTACTATTTAACTTAGCTAACCAAAACATACGATTTTATGTACAATTGAATTTTGTGTACAATTTTGACAAATAAAAAGTCAAACAAATGTAAAGTCTGAAGTTTTTTTTGTCAAGAACAAAAATGGGGGTTTCTCTTTTGACTTGAGAGTATAAAATGTAAAGATTTTTAAGTAGTATTGAAATCATTATACTAAATGGACACACACACACACAAACACACACATATATATAGCATAACATATATATATATATATATTTAACATAACATACACATGCTCTTTAAGTGATAAAGTGGGTGGCTCTTAAAAGATCGAGCCTTTGGGGTAGCTGAAAAGGATTCAGCGTTTTACTTAGAACTTGAGTTCTTTTTTTTTTTTTTTTTTTTTTTTTTTTTTTTTTTTTTTATTGTAGTATTTACAAACATAGTACAATAGAATACATCTCACAACAGTTATGAACATAATAAAAATAAATAAAATAAAATGAAATAAATTCTTTCATTTATACAATGCATAAACATGCCAGGGGTAGAACAAAGAATAGGTAAGATAATGATAATCATATAAAAAAAAAAAAAACTTATTCAATCAAATGAAATTTACATAATGCCTCATATGTTTTTTTAGCTTTTCTGTTTTTTATGTTACATAATGTAGTACCATATTGTTTAATCTCCTTTATAAAATGAACACAATTTGGCTTAGCTTTGGCCCATTTCTTGACATGGATATGGTATTTTCCAAGTAATATTATTAGTTGTATAAGAAAACATGTTTTGGAGTCAATTCCATCTTGTACAAAAGCAAGTATGACATCATATAACCCAATTTGTATTAGTGTACCAAATGTCCTTGAAATAAAGTTAGAAACATCAATCCAAAATAACCTTGAGTATACACATTGAAAAAAAAGATGAGTAACAGATTCTTTAATAATTCCACAAAAATCGCAAAAGTTTTCTCTATCAACTCCAAATCGTTCAAATAATTCTTTTACAGGATAAATTCGGTGTAAAATTTTAAATGATACCTGTCTTACTTTATTACTTATAAAGAACTTATTTGTAAGTAACCATACTTTTTTCCACTCAATACTTCCAAATTTTGATGACCAGAAGACTGTTGAAGATGGTATTTGATTCTTTTTTAATACATTTCTAATATATTTATTACTACATTTATCTTTAAGAATGTTAATATCACCAATATATAATACATCATCACTTGTCTTTGGCTGTTGGTCCACATTGTATATTGAATTACGTAACAGTGATACAACTTTATTTGGTATTGCATCAAAAATAACAGCATAGTCTTTTGGTTTTACAGGAACTTTAAATTTTTTAAGGAATTCCGAGTATGAATAAAGCAATCCATGTTCGTCAAGTAATTGACTGACTGTACATATTCCATTGTCATACCATGATTGAATAAATATAGATTTCCTTTTGTACAAGATATCTTTATTATTCCACAGAAAATACCGATGAGGTGTAAAATTATGTTTATAGACCAACTGCCAAGCCAACAATGCCTGCTTATGAAAACTTGCCAATTTAATAGGGATTTTATCAATAGAGAAATTACATTTTAAAAGAAAATTTATGCCACCCAAAGAGTTAAATATAAAATTTGGAAAGATATGCCACAAAGTTTCTTTATTTTTAATGTATTCAATTATCCATTTTATCTTAAATACCTCATTGAGATCTGTAAAATTTAACACTTCAAGGCCTCCAAAGTCTTTGCTGTTATTTAAAATATCTTTTTTTAAATAGTGAGCCTTTTTACGCCAAATAAAATCATAAAGAATTTTATCCAATTCCTTAACAACATTTTTCGAAGTTTCCATTGACAATAATATATATACAGACCTTGAAATTCCTTCTGCTTTAGACAGCAACACACGACCATATAAGGACAGATCTCTCATTAACCACATATTATATCTGTTTTTGATCTTTTCAATGGTGGGCTTAAAATTTAATTCATTTCTTTGTTTCAAATCCTTGCTTATTATTACACCGAGGTATGTAACAGTGTCTTTTATTGGAATACCACTAACTTCTTTTAAGGGACAGTCTTTAAGAGCAAATAAAATAGATTTACTCTTATTCAAGAACTTGAGTTCTTGGTGACGGCCTTTGTGTATGATTAGATACCGCATTTGTTTGGATTTTATAGTCCCGCCCATCGCCCCTCCAACAATAGATAGCATTTTTTCCCCGCTCAAATACTTTTGTCTCCATCATCAGAACAAGATTAAAAAAACAAACGCAACACCACACGCTTCAAAGGGTCAACATGGATATTTAATGCCAGTTTCCTTTTAATAATTTAGGACATTAATGATTTTTGTCTTAAACACGCATGAGGTAGTTAAACGTGCCCAGTCCATGTATGTAGGCCGTTTGTGTGTGTGTGTGTGTGTGTGCGTGCGTGCGTGCGTGCGTGCGTGCGTGCGTGCGTGATTTATAACTTATTGTTACATTTAAGTCCCTTTTTCTAGGGGTACGGGGACAAAGGTAACAAAAAAACCCAAGATAAACCCAAAATAAATCACCACTTGTCTCTCTACACAGCTTACTTTTCACAAAGTTACACGTCACTCTTATTCACACTATAATCTCACAAGATTCACAAACTCACAGTTCTAAATATCCAGCAAAATCTCTATCACACTATAATTGCTGGGTTAGGGAAAACAGGGACTCTCCCCGTGCTTTGCCGCTCTGCCTCTTTATAAAGCCTGGAAGCTCAATCAACAGCAACCGATCCGATTTGCTCTGATTGAAAACAGGTGCGGCTGGTTTGGAACGCTGCTCAATGAGAGAGAGAGAGAGGCAGAGAGACTGAGAGAGAGAGAGAGCGATTAATAAAACAAAAGGGGGGAGCAATAAGCTGCCACTCACACCAACAACTTATCACCTAAATACATCATAGGATGTAACACATCACCAACAACTTATTACCTAAATACATCATAGGATGTAACACATCTAAATTACAGAACTAAATATTTTTAATAAGATAATAAATAATCAAACTGTATCACAGATCCAAAGTCCAGAATCAATAAATAAATATTTATATATTATTTATTATGTGTGTTTGTGGGTGTTATAATATTAAAAAATACAGAAAACGCTCTGGGAAGGTTTTCTGTAAGTAATAAAAATAACCATGGAAAATAACCTGCATGGAACGTTCTGGGAAGGTTATATTTTGGTAACTAAAAATAACAATACAGAGTGTTCCCAGGACGTTCTTGGTTTCCAAAAAAAAAAAAGCCAAACGGAAGCCATATGGGAACGTTAGGGATGGTTATATGTTTGAAAGTAACTTACTGAGTATTTAAATTGGACAGACTTGATGGACTGTTTTTATTCTAATCTTTCCTATTACAACTAATGATGTATATTAATGAGATGTTTAAATGTAATTCACTAAAATGTACTTTAAACGATTAAGAAAACAGATATAAACGCTCAAGTACAATTGACCAGATTTCGAATTATTGCAGCCAGATGTCATATTCCAATATGCAACATACATTGTAAATTATGTTACTACTAAGATGAACTCCTCAGCAAGTGACTTTGTTTGTCATGTCAACGAATGACTATAATTTTATGGATTTTAAATAAAATATCCGTTAATGTAAATTAATTGCTTCTGTTATTCTGCTCTGTAGTGAATTTCCAACATCCATTTGTCTGTGACAGTTCTACATTTCTTTTCATTCTACATCTGAAATCATTCTGTTACCTTTTTTAAGATAATGCAGAAACCATAATAATTAACCTTGAGCTGTATGCAAAAACAGGATTTTTTTGTATTATGGCGGAAAAGTCTAACTATGAAGCAATGGAGGATATCACTGGGAGTTTAATATTCAAATTTAGAAGCCTGCGATTGGCGGGAGGTTTATCAAGCCGCCCAATTCTGACCAAAGAGATCTTCATACGTTGAACAAAAGCACCCAATAGAAAGACAATACAGTCCTCCGGCTTGACACGAGCTTTCTATAAAAACCCAGAACAGCGCGTAAACTTTATTCAGTTATTCTCTGAAGTATTCAAAATGCCTGAACCAGCGAAGCCAGCGCCCAAGAAGGGCTCCAAGAAAGCGGTAACCAAGACCGCTGGTAAAGGAGGAAAGAAGCGCAAGAGGACCAGGAAGGAGAGCTATGCTATCTATGTTTACAAGGTATTGAAGCAGGTTCATCCTGATACCGGAATTTCCTCAAAGGCGATGGGCATCATGAACTCGTTCGTCAACGACATCTTCGAGCGCATCGCCGGTGAGGCGTCTCGTCTCGCTCACTACAACAAGCGCTCCACCATCTCATCTAGGGAGATCCAGACCGCCGTGCGTCTGTTGCTGCCCGGAGAGCTGGCCAAACACGCCGTGTCCGAGGGCACAAAGGCCGTCACAAAGTACACCAGCTCCAAGTAAAACGCTGAATCATTTTCAGCCACCCCAAAGGCTCTTTTAAGAGCCACCCATACTATCTGTTAAAGAGCATTCTGCGTCTTGATATATATCAACAGTGTTAATGACGTTTGTGTAAAAGGTGAAGTAGCATGTTTAAAGCAGGATTGTTTTGTGACTTCTACAGTGCAACAATCACAGCAGGATAAAAATGATTAAAAGCAGACTTGACTTATGCAAATGTAGTATCATTACACAATATTTTAATCATTTTGTACAAATTGTAATGTGAACCAAGTATGTTAATTAAGTTAATAAATCAGATTTATAATTAAATTTGAGGCTTATGATTGTGTTTGGGTCTCAACCTCCTACAATCCCCTTTCATGATCTACTTTACATCAGGCATGATTATTTACCATAATTTGACAAAAATATGAACTTAAGTTAGATTTGACCTTTAAACGTTAATTCAGGTGTTCAACCATGACTAAATATTCAAATAAAAGTTGAGAATTTTCCTTTATTTAAAATGCTGGTTCGTATCAAATAATAGTTGAGCTATAATGATAGCTCTTAACTGTTTAACTCTTGATTATTTGAAGTTTTTATTCAGCCTCTGGTTTTATGTTGTGGTGCATGTATTCTGTATATTAATATTCTATTTAATATTCCAGTATAAATATCAGGATTGCATTTACTAGTTTTACTTAATTTGAACCAGCTCATTGTAAATTCTTGATGTACTAAATATTTTGAGGATGTTTTGCCAAGGATTCTGTCAACATGATTCCAAGTTTGAACAAAGAGAGGGGAGTGGCTTAGAATTTGGAGGGAAGTGTAGTGATTGGTTTAAAGTCACAGATTTTGGCCAATAGACAGAGAGCACGCTCCTTTAAATATGAGCTGTTCCCCTAGTGTTTGTATTATTGTTTCTAGTGTCGAGTACTTGACTACTGCAACATGAGTGGAAGAGGCAAAACCGGTGGTAAGGCCAGAGCAAAGGCTAAGTCGCGGTCATCCAGGGCTGGACTCCAGTTCCCCGTCGGCCGTGTTCACAGACTGCTCCGCAAGGGTAACTATGCTCAGCGCGTCGGTGCCGGTGCTCCAGTGTACTTGGCCGCCGTGCTCGAGTATCTGACCGCTGAGATCCTGGAGTTGGCTGGAAACGCCGCTCGGGACAACAAGAAGACCCGTATCATCCCCCGTCACCTGCAGCTGGCGGTGCGCAACGACGAGGAGCTGAACAAGCTTCTGGGCGGAGTGACCATCGCTCAGGGTGGTGTGCTGCCCAACATCCAGGCCGTGCTGCTGCCCAAGAAGACCGAAAAGGCCGCCAAGGGAAAATAAACCTTTGCAATTCGATTAATTACAACAAAAAGGCTCTTTTAAGAGCCACCCACTTAATCTTTAAGAGAGCGAAATGATTTTAGTCAAAGCAACAGTGCCAACAAATCACTTCCTAGTAGTACACGATGTTAAAGACGAGGTCTTTAAAGTTTTATACAACTACATCTAACAATTAGTAAAGCAGAATAAAGCTGTAACTCCAAGTAAACTTCCCTGACAAGTTTGCCCAAATACAATTTCAATTTTATTGTTTGCCAAATGTTAATGTTTTTTTAACCGTTGCAATAAATATATCAACGTCACTTTTGTGATTTTTTTTTTATTGCTAGATCCATAAAGAGAATCACTCTTGTTTATTTTTAATCTTACATTAAGAAAACGTGCATGTTTTTCTGCCTTTATACTTTTCTTTCTTTTCACAACAATAAACAGAATGTCAATCAAAATCTGGAGCGGGATTTTTTTTTTTTTTAGAAAACAAATCATCTAGAGCTGCTACAGAGCAGCCAATTAAATTACTCTAATGACGCCCCGCCCAGTAAACGTAACGCTTCAGCACTGGTTAAATAGCTGCATTTTTCAGTTACACCATATTCGACAAAATGGCAAGAACCAAGCAGACCGCCCGTAAATCCACTGGAGGCAAAGCCCCAAGGAAGCAGCTGGCTACTAAAGCTGCCCGTAAGAGCGCTCCGGCCACCGGCGGCGTCAAAAAGCCTCACCGCTACAGGCCCGGCACCGTGGCTCTACGTGAGATCCGCCGCTACCAGAAGTCTACTGAGCTGCTGATCCGCAAACTCCCCTTCCAGCGTCTGGTCAGAGAAATCGCTCAGGACTTCAAGACAGATCTGCGCTTTCAGAGCTCTGCTGTCATGGCCTTGCAGGAGGCCAGCGAGGCTTATCTGGTTGGTCTGTTCGAGGACACCAACCTGTGCGCCATCCACGCCAAGAGGGTCACCATCATGCCCAAGGACATCCAGCTGGCCCGCCGCATCCGCGGAGAGCGCGCTTAACTTAACCGTTAACCTGATTTAAACCCAAAGGCTCTTTTAAGAGCCACTTCAGTACATCAGAAAAGTGAAATTTCCATCTGTTTAGGTTTTAATCTACTAGCCAGGCTTCTTTCTTGTTTTTACAGTCTTTTTTAGTCTCAAGATATTACTTCAATTTTTTTTGTAGCTGTTGTACCAACTTTGAATTTCACAGCAAATTACATTGAACAGGTCTAAGTAAGCAGGATATTATACGTTATTTCATTTTTTTTACTTTAGTAGAGAAAATCCCATGCTGTCAACACCAACCATTATATTTAGTTTGACTGTTCCTGTAGAAGTTATCGATGCTCCAAAAATGCTCACTGCTATAATACATCGATGTAAAATATCGACATTTATTCCTTAAGTCAAAAGTCTCTCTAAATAAGCAGCAAAATACTTAACCAACAGACATTTGTCTTAGCCAATCTTACTGCATGCATTACTTTTTCACATTTGATGATCTGAGCTGGCGATGCAGTGGTGCAATAGGTGCTCTGTTAAAATAGTTGGGGTAATAATACCCCAACATATAACTCAATTATAGGTTATTATAGCACCTTCCCAACTATTTTAACCCATATGTGACCCAGTTAATTTTATGAAATGTTATTTTTTTCCATTCTGAATCAGGATCATAAACAGTAAAGTAGAATAATTTACTTTAAGTGAAACTTAACTTAACACGTTTAACACAAAAAAGCTCTTGAAAATGGGTGGCTCTTAAGAGTAAATATATGGTAAATATAATTCACATTACAATTTGTACAAAATGATTAAAATATTGCATAATGAAATACTACATTTGCATAAGTTAAGTCTGCTTTTAATTATTTTTTTATCCTGCTGTGATTGTTGCACTGTAGAATAGTCACAAAACAATCCTGCTTTAATTAAACATAGCTACTTCACCTTTCAGATAAACGTCATTAACAAGGTTACTTGAAAAAATATATATCAAGACGCAGAATGCTCTTTAACAGATAGTATGGGTGGCTCTTAAAAGAGCCTTTGGGGTAGCTGAATGAAATTCAACGCTTTACTTGGAGCTGGTGTACTTGGTGACGGCCTTTGTGCCCTCGGACACGGCGTGTTTGGCCAGCTCTCCAGGCAGCAACAGACGCACGGCGGTCTGGATCTCCCTAGATGAGATAGTGGAGCGCTTGTTGTAGTGAGCCAGACGAGACGCCTCACCGGCGATGCGCTCGAAGATGTCGTTGACGAACGAGTTCATGATGCCCATCGCCTTGGAGGAGATTCCAGTGTCGGGGTGGACCTGCTTCAGCACTTTGTAGACGTAGATGGCGTAGCTCTCCTTCCTGGTCCTCTTGCGTTTCTTTCCTCCTTTGCCGGCGGTCTTGGTCACGGCTTTCTTGGAGCCCTTCTTGGGCGCGGCCTTGGCTGGCTCAGGCATGGTTAAGATATCAGAGTTTGAAACCGAATAAAGATTATGCGATGTACTGGGCATTTATAGAAAGCTTGTGTCAACCTGGAGGATCTCATTGGTCAGGATTGGGCGCCAAGATAAACTTCCACCAATCGCAGACTAGTAAGTTTGAATAATTTCCGCCCAACCCCCAGTAATTTTCCATACTGCTTCTTTGTCTGACTTTCCCGCCGTAATTCAAAAAGCTTTATTTCTTATACAGCTCTTGGTAAATGATTATGATATTTGTACCATCTTACAATCGGTAATTAAATTATATAAAACGATTTAGAATGTAGAATGACCAGAAATTTAGAACTATCTCAAACAAAAGTGTTTACCAACGTTACCAATTCATTAACATAAAGAGCAGAATAGGTATGATACAGCAACTGATCCATAAAAATATTATTCGTCAGCATTTGGGATATTAAAGTTGTTTGCCAAGGTGTTAATTAAAACCTAACTTGTACTGTATTTTGGTTTGTGACATTTTGGTTTGTGGCTGTAAGAAGTTGTAATCTGGTGAATCTGCATATATATATATATATTTATAAATAATTACATATTACATTAAGGAGGTAATTTCTTCTTAATTGGAGTACTTTAATACCCGCTTAGCAAATATATTATACTATTTTTCAGGTTTAACATAACTGCAGTTATCAGTACAAAAAAATAGTTAAAAACTAACGTATTTAGAGCCTAAAAGACAAGTTAAGTTTCATCAAAACCAATGCATAAACTCGAAAAGTTTAAAACTGGCTCTTTGTGAAAGTGTGGGTGGCTCTTAAAAGAGCCGTTGGGTTTTTGAATGATTAACAAATGTTTAACCGCCGAAGCCGTACAGAGTGCGTCCCTGTCTCTTCAGAGCGTAGACAACATCCATTGCGGTCACGGTCTTTCTCTTGGCGTGCTCGGTGTAAGTAACGGCATCACGGATCACGTTTTCCAGAAACACCTTCAACACACCGCGAGTCTCCTCGTAGATCAGACCGGAGATACGCTTCACACCACCACGGCGAGCAAGACGACGGATGGCAGGCTTAGTGATTCCCTGGATGTTATCACGGAGAACTTTGCGGTGACGCTTAGCGCCTCCTTTCCCGAGTCCTTTACCGCCTTTGCCCCTTCCAGACATGATTCTATCAGTGACCGAATTAACAAGTTGGCAACCAGATTGACGAATGTTATTTTACAATCGCTCACAGGACCTAGTTGAAACACTAGAAGGCGGATCTATGCGAGTTTAAATCACGTCAAGCGCTACTATTATCTGACCCCGCCCCTAAATCCAACCGTCTCTTGAAGAGAGACAGAATCTGTTCGTACAGAAGCACCAGTTTACATTGACCATTTCATAAATATCAGCATCAATGCAGGTGAATAATTTGCTAATGTTTTAAAAAAAACCTTCTGTCCCCATATTTCAAACAGGGAAACATTGCACATTTCATTGCATAGTTTTATAGTTAGAAATGTAGATTCTAATATTTTAAACATTTTATATTTGTTTTAATTTTCAATAGCTATAACTTCCATTTCTGTTTTTTTTTTTTTGTCTTATATTCCACAATTTAGATTCCTAATTATACTGTTTTATTTTTACGGTCACAGAATAAACATTTCACTGCATATGGAGTGAATGACTTTATGTGACAATTATTATTATTTTTATTTCTTTAATAGGTGGTTAATTACACTGAGAACTCCTGATAAAATAAGTAATTTAGCCGAAGAAAACTGCGTGAAGAACAATAAAATAAAATTCAATATTTGCATAGTGTACCTGTTTCAAATGTGAACCCTTTCATACGCTCTTTATACAAATATAGTTGAGCTTTTCAGCTGATTGGCTTCAGAATTATTTGTCGTGTCTTCCATAAGTGATATAAAACTAGTTTCAAAGGGGTTAAAAGTTTAACTGATTTGTATGAAATATATTTACCTTATTTCGTTTTTAATCATTCTGTATGGATGTTTACCTCAACATTAAAATAGATTAGTTGTTACTTTTTCCTTATGAAGGAGTTGAATAGATTATTTGTTTGGTAAACATTTTACTCTATCTGGCATAAATCTTATACAGAGCTGATATGTATTTACGTGTGATGTTGATATATGAACCAAACATTATAGAGGCTCAGTATAATCAGATATAATATAATAATGCTATAACAGCTCTTCATTGAAGATTTATTGATTCACAGACATTTGATGTGACTTGAACTGTGGTCACTAGATGTGAAACTGTTACTGTTAAAGAATAATTATTTACAGTTCTTCATAACAGAGACACTTTTTCTGTTCAATATCCAACATAGTTTGTTCTTTTTGCGTAAAAAAGGCAGAATTTTACCTTTCCTGACCACAAACATTTCAGTCAGGTAATCACTAAAGATATTGTTAAATTGTACGCAGACAAATGTGGAGTTTCTAGTCAGGTTAAAACGCCATGTGTGATTTAGTTAATGCCCTATCTTAATTTGTAATTGCTGTTTTTTTTTTGTTTTTGTTTGTTTTTTTTTTAGATGTGGAGCAGCCTGTGAACCTTGTGCAAGGTTTGAAACTGGCTTTTTAGTATAATAACCATTGTCTTTGGTAAATGATAAATTGATCCAACTGTATTGTATGAGAAACCTAATAAATAATAATAATAAAATTGCGGTTTAACCAATTTTACGGTTGTTCATTTTTCTAAACTATATTTTGGAATTGTTCATTTCTAGCTCTTCTTTAGATACAATTGATCATACCACTTGTAAAAATTTCAACCCTCCTACTTTCAAATTGGACTTTTATGATACATTTGTGTGGCTCTTAAAAGAGCCTTTGGATTAAAATAAAACGGACAGAAGTTAAGCGCGCTCTCCGCGGATGCGGCGGGCCAGCTGGATGTCTTTGGGCATGATGGTGACTCTCTTGGCGTGGATGGCGCACAGGTTAGTGTCCTCAAAAAGACCTACCAGATAAGCCTCGCTGGCCTCCTGCAGGGCCATGACAGCGGAGCTCTGGAAACGCAGATCGGTCTTGAAGTCCTGAGCGATTTCACGAACCAGGCGCTGGAAGGGCAGTTTGCGGATCAGCAGCTCAGTGGACTTCTGGTAGCGGCGGATCTCACGCAGAGCCACGGTGCCGGGCCTGTAGCGATGAGGCTTCTTGACGCCACCGGTGGCGGGAGCGCTCTTGCGGGCAGCTTTAGTAGCAAGTTGTTTCCTCGGGGCTTTACCCCCAGTGGATTTACGGGCGGTCTGCTTGGTTCTTGCCATTTTATCAGAGTTCTCTCGCTTACTTTGCAAAAGTAAAAATTAAGATAACGCTCAGCTGCTATTTATGTTCTGCATTACTCTCTCTCCGTGGGCGGAGCGTTAGTAAAGTCATTTGATTGGATAAGGCGAGAGTACTTTCTAGCTAGATATGACCAATGACTGCAAGTTCCTGGATTTTGAATCAGAAACTGCGCAGCCCGCGTTTTTATCTCTTGGATTTCACAACGAGCTCGTTCAAAAAGCTGGCTGAGCTATAAGAAATCAGTTCATATAAGTATAGGTTTTTACTGAAATGTAATATCTGGTTGCTTAAAACTATAACTTGTGTTAGACATCTGTGAACTAATATGGTGTTAATATGCTGAATGTTGACCTTCGAGTAAATAGGAAATGTTTGTCTCTTCCCTGTAGTGATTGGTAATATAACTGTAAATGTGAATCATATATTCTTATATAGGTAACCTTCAAATAGTCATTTCAATAACTAGTGAAACTAATTTAGAAGTTAAAATAAGCATCTGGAACATTTTCAGTATAAACATCATTATTTTAACCCTTGTATGCAGTTGGGGATGTTGGCCACGACTTTGTTTCAGCAAACTGAAGGATTTTTGATGTCAACTTAAATATTTTGGGGATAAGTTTGGAAAAAAAAAAAAAAAACACTACATTTTTGGCAACTTGCCTATGCTTTCATTTTGTAAGTGACTGGTTTTGCCTCATTGACTTCAATCACAATTTTGATTAAAAAGCCATGATATTAAATAACATTCACTCTTTTGAAGAGAAAGTGGGTGGCTCTGAAAAGAGCCTTTGTTTCGAGTCAAATTGCAGCAGTTTATTTGCCTTTGGCGGCCTTCTCCGTCTTTTTGGGCAGCAGCACAGCCTGGATGTTGGGCAGCACACCACCCTGAGCGATGGTCACTCCGCCCAGAAGCTTGTTCAGCTCCTCGTCATTGCGCACCGCCAGCTGCAGGTGACGGGGGATGATACGGGTCTTTTTGTTGTCCCTAGCAGCGTTTCCAGCCAACTCCAGAATCTCAGCTGTCAGATACTCGAGCACAGCGGCCAAGTACACTGGGGCACCGGCACCAACGCGCTCGGCGTAGTTGCCCTTGCGGAGCAACCTGTGGACACGACCAACTGGGAACTGAAGACCAGCTCTCGATGAGCGAGTCTTAGCCTTTGCTCTGGCCTTGCCTCCGGTTTTGCCTCGTCCGCTCATGTTGATCACTGCTTCCTTCTTATCTTTAGCAAAGAGAAGAATGAATGACTTTCGACTGAGACAGACAGCATTTAATAGAGCGTGCTTGCCTTCTATTGGTCAGAGCCTGTGAAGCTTTTAAACCAATCACTGGACCTCCCTCCAAATTCCAAACCCCTCCCCTCTCTCTGCAAGTGTTTACCTTTGAGCCTGTCTTTTCAAATAATATTAGTTATGATAAGTTTAACCAAAGATCAAATATGTAGTCAACACTGTCTTTTCACGCACCAGTCAGAGTTGATTGGGCATTTTAACTTTTTTTAATAGTGTTTTTTTTTGTTATTTATCTGATGTAAACGTCCAAAATTCCCATGTACTTTAACCAACTGTATGTAGATTTTAGTTACATTAGCTATATCCATTCAAGCAGCTCGTACACAATATTTATGTTTCCCCATTTTTCCAAACAAGAATGTTTCGATTATTTTGCCTAATTGTATAAATTTTATTCTATAAAATAGTTTATTTGCCTCTTGATTATTAGTAAAGTTTTAAAAAAGACAAAGACCCAAAATACCCACAGAAAAACTTGTTTAGTCGTAAAACATTTTCGAAATCTTATAACACTATACTATACTCCATATCATAAATATATTTCGGGTATTATTTTGAATTCTAAGAAAAGGTCACTCATGACAATACCAAGATAAACTGAAGGTGAGTGTTATGGAAATGCTGCTCTTTTGTTTTAAGTGGGTGGCTCTTAAAAGAGCCTTTTTGTTCAATTGGGAAAGAGAAATATCTACTTCTTCTTGGGAGTGGCCTTCTTAGGCTTGGCCGCCTTTGGCTTCACCGTTTTGGGCTTTGCAACTTTCGCCTTTTTGGGGCTCTTAGTTGCTTTCTTGGCAGCCGCTGGTTTCTTCACCTTCTTGGGGCTTTTTGTTGCTTTCTTGGCAGCTGCAGGCTTCTTGGCTTTCTTAGGGCTCTTTGTCGCCTTCTTCGCGGCGGCCGGTTTCTTCACCTTCTTCGGCGACTTCTTAGCGGCCGGTTTCTTGGCCTTTGCTGCAGTTTTCTTGGCCGCTGGCTTCTTCTTGGGCTCGGCTTGCTTCTTGTTCAGCTTGAAGGAACCAGAGGCGCCTGTGCCTTTAGTCTGAACCAGAGTGCCGTTGAGCACTAAAGCCTTGACGGCGATTTTAACGCGGGAATTGTTCTTCTCCACATCGTAGCCGCCGGCAGAGAGAGCTTTCTTTAGGGCTGCGAGGGAGACTCCTTGTCGCTCCTTAGAAGCGGTCACAGTTTTGACGATGAGATCGCGGACATTTGGGCCCGTTTTCTTGGGTTTGGACGCCGCTTTCTTCTTAGGAGCTTTAGCAGGCGGGGCAGCTGGAGCAGTTTCAGCCATGTTTCTCTGAGAAAATGCAGTCAATCGTTAACGACAGTCTGAGATCAATGGAGTGGCGCTGCTGAGCGGCTGTGAACTTAACTACCACATGAGAACCGTGTAGACTCAACACTTTGATGCACAGCGTTTTGGCGCCTCAACTTTGACTATCAAGTTTAGCTGTACATTTAGCTTATTAAAAATTTGATTGTATTGCTTTTGTTGTGATGACTTATTTATGAACGGCATAGTTTATAACTAGACATTGCTCCTCCATTGAATAATTTGCTTGTACTTGTGTATACCTCTTGTTCTTAAAGCTTATTAGTTGCTTATTCTTGTCTAAATTCATACAACAGCTTTCTACAGATTTGTTTTTAAATGTTATTAATAGGTGAAACTCCAACTTTATGTAAGCTAAAATTTACGCATTTTTTGTGATTTTGCTTTGATTTGTGAAAATGTTTGCATAAAAATGTGGCAAATGGTGAAGCAGCATCTCCAACTACAAATTAAACAGGCCATCTAAAAATTAGATAAAAACGTATCCACAGGTTTATTTGTAATAGCATATCAAATATAATTAGTACAAGACGTTGTCGATACAAGTTGTTAACGTTTTGAACACATTGACCCGCTATTTTGATATGAGAGTACATATCAGTTTTTAAAACTAAACATTATTAATTTTCCCCCTTTTGAAACTTGTATTTGTAATAAATTACTACAATGATTTTTGTCAACTAGACTTGTGGAGAAATTATTGGGGCCAAAAGAAAATATTTTCAACGATATTACTACGTAATTTAGCTGATATCCAAGTAGGTTTTGCATTGAAAACCTTCTAGAGTACACTAATGTATAAACACAAAATGAGCCTTTTATGAAAGTGTGGGTGGCTCTTAAAAGAGCCGTTGGGTTTTCTAAACAGAGCACAGGCGTTTAACCTCCAAAGCCGTACAGAGTACGTCCCTGTCTCTTCAGCGCGTACACAACATCCATGGCGGTCACGGTCTTTCTCTTGGCGTGCTCGGTGTATGTAACAGCATCACGGATAACATTCTCCAGAAACACCTTCAACACTCCACGAGTCTCCTCGTAGATCAGGCCAGAGATACGCTTCACACCGCCACGGCGAGCGAGACGACGGATGGCGGGTTTGGTGATTCCCTGGATGTTGTCACGTAGAACTTTACGGTGACGCTTAGCGCCTCCTTTCCCTAGTCCTTTACCGCCTTTGCCTCTTCCAGACATGTCTTAATTTGAGGATGATTGAACAAGTAAAAGACGAGGTTTGCGCGTGACATATTACAATCGCTTACAGGACCTAGTTGAAACACTAAAGGCGGAGCTATTTGACCCCGCCCCGCCCCTACATCCAATATTACTGTAACATGACCACAGTAAATTTATTAAGACTAAGTTCATTCTAATTCAAAAGAAATTCTGATTATAAATAAAACACAATTAACGACAAAAAGATTTCCTTTCCAGATTCTTTGAAATTCAGACTACTAGAATAACATATTGAATGTTTAAGTCCTATATTTATAACCTGCTTAATCTACCTGAAGTCTTTAAATTGAACTTTGAAATTAATTATCAAGCAAAAAAAAAAAGGGTTGGGGAAAAAAAGTTAGGCAATTGAAAAATAATTCTGATCTCACCGGTGGGTTAAAATGCTGCCTTTTAACTCCTTATTATACAATAAGCGCCGATGTGACAACTAATACAGTAGCAGTTTCATTAAAATATTCGGCGTGCATCATTTAGATGTAGTAATATTCACGTTAGAAATCATAGCATAGCAGATCATCGTGTATACATTATATAGAGCTCAGCAAAAACGCAGTCCTCAGAAATCTCTTTAATTTAGATATTCTAGTCCGAGTATCTGAAGACAGAAGTTACCTCACAAAAATAAGTCTAAATTTGTTAAGGAAAAAAAGTCAGATAAAAAAAGTGTTCTATTTTTTGTAGCTTTGTATTTATTCTAATATGTGGCTTGTATTTATAATCCAGCAGCAATATGTGGTTCAATTTATAAACAACTACTCTTTCAAAGAAAAAGTGGGTGGCTCTGAAAAGAGCCTTTGGGTTTACAAGTAAAAATCAAACTGCAGTTGTTTATTTGCCTTTGGCGGCCTTCTCAGTCTTCTTGGGCAGCAGCACGGCCTGGATGTTGGGCAGCACACCACCCTGAGCGATGGTCACTCCGCCCAGAAGCTTGTTCAGCTCCTCGTCGTTGCGCACCGCCAGCTGCAGGTGACGGGGGATGATACGGGTCTTCTTGTTGTCCCGAGCGGCGTTTCCAGCCAACTCCAGGATCTCAGCGGTCAGATATTCGAGCACAGCAGCCAAGTACACTGGAGCACCGGCACCAACGCGCTGAGCATAATTACCCTTGCGGAGGAGCCTGTGAACACGGCCAACGGGAAACTGAAGCCCTGCTCTAGAGGAGCGAGACTTAGCCTTAGCTCTAGCCTTTCCACCGGTTTTGCCTCTTCCGCTCATCTTGTTGATGTAGCTTTCTCAGCTGATAAGGAATGCGCCTAACAGCTCATATTTAAAGGAGCGTGGACGCCGTCTATTGGCCAGAGTCTGTGTAACTTTTAAACCAATCACTGCACTTGCCTCCAAATTTCAAGCCACAGTAGTCACTTACCTCGTTCTCTTTGTTCCATTGTCATTGAAAGAATCCTTGGCAAAGCATACTGAAATTGTTTACGATATCAGGAATTTACAATAAATTAATCCAAATTCAGGAAAACTAATGATTTAACTTATGAGATATATTAAAAGTCTTTTCACATGAAACAGAAAATACACATTTTTTTATGTAAAGAAAATATGCACCTCTGAATATTTTCACAATTCGCCACAAAACCAGATTCAGAATATCTGCGTTTTCTAATAAAATCATGTGTTCAACAGTAACGAAAGGAGGCATCAATTTTACCTTGGATAGAACCAGCATTTTGCGTAATGGAAATTTTTCAAGATTTATTGGATCGTTTTGTTATGGCTGAACACGAGTGAAGGCTTAAAGTAAAATGTAAATGGAGTAATTCTTTCAATATGCAGAATACATAGGCACATATTTTGATATATTATCACGCCAAATGAAAAAAAAAAAACGAAAACGTTGAAATTTGAGATTCAAGACATTAATCGAATTACCTACACAAGCTTAAATATACATTTAACGTTCAACAAGCCAGCTGTGCACTTTCAGTACTTTTTAAATCTCCATTCATTTCAGTTAGTTAGTTGTATGCATGTCCGGTGAAGATCAATCATGCACTAGTATATACTAATGACTACAAACACTAATCTTATTATAAATACCAGTCAACTTAAACAAAAAGCTCTTTAAATGACAGTATGGGTGGCTCTTAAAAGAGCCTTTGGGGTAGCTGAATGAAATTCAACGCTTTACTTGGAGCTGGTGTACTTGGTGACGGCCTTTGTACCCTCAGACACGGCGTGTTTAGCCAGCTCTCCGGGCAGCAGCAGGCGCACAGCGGTCTGGATCTCTCTGGAAGTGATGGTGGAGCGCTTGTTGTAGTGAGCGAGACAAGACGCCTCACCGGCGATGCGCTCGAAGATGTCGTTGACGAACGAGTTCATGATGCCCATCGCCTTTGAGGAGATTCCGGTGTCGGGATGGACCTGCTTCAACACCTTGTAGACGTAGATAGCATAGCTCTCCTTCCTGGTCCTCTTGCGCTTCTTTCCTCCCTTACCGGCGGTCTTTGTGACTGCTTTCTTGGAGCCCTTCTTGGGCGCTGTCTTTGCTGGCTCAGGCATAGTGATGATTTCAGAATGTGAAACCCAATGGTGCTCTATCGCTGTGCTGGGTATTTATTGACAGCTCTTGCCAAGCCGGAGGACTGTATTGTCCATCTATTGGGCGCTTTAGCTCGATGAATGAAAATCTCATTGGTCAGAAGAAGGCGGATAAATAAATTTTCCGCCAATCGCAGGCTCGCAAGTTGGAATAATTTACTCCCATCCCCCTGTTGACCTTGTTACCAGCTTTTTTGTCTGACTTTCCCGCCATAATGTCAAATGTTTAAAAGTATTCTTCACTAAAATGTGATTCCACCATTTTAGCTTCAGTTACTTTAGCATTTTCTTTTGCATTTTAACATCTACCCAAAGCAAAAGCTTGCTTTTATCATAGGAATCTAGGTCAATTGTTATGGTTGCTAAACCATCCCTATAATTAATATGACAGTGTGTAGGTATCTCAGACAAAGGTGTTTTAAATTCACTAAAATACAGAGCAGCACACCTAACATGATTTGTAGAAATCTTTTACATTGCAGGCTTATTGATATTGATTAGAAGCCCATATAAAATCATGACCAAATTAAGTTAATACTAGCAGTCAAGACATTAAAAGGAAAAAGAGCAATAGAGAGAAAATAGCGTGGACAATCATTTAACAATATTTTGTTTTTCCATTAAGATTATGTGGGAAAAAGATTGTTAACCATTGATAATTAAATGTTATGTTATTAAAATGTTCAATGCAAACTGCAAACATTAAACATTGGTCTATTTAAACATTATTTAAAGCCTAATTTATCCTTGTACATGCAAAAGAAAATGTGGGGTTAGGGGGTTGCTTTTAATTTACCTCTCCAATCTATAGATAACCAAAAATAAAATGGAACATTTTTATTTGCTAAGTTCTTTTTAATTGTAACTAAAATTATGTATGCATAATTATGTAACACTCACATACATACACATATACACACACACACATATATATATATATATATATATATATATATATATATATATATATATATATATTGTAATGGAAATTAATTTTTAGATAAACATGTGTAGTGGAAACTTACAGCAGAAACAGCGGAGCACCTGATGCACCTACAGAATGGGCCTTATTAGGATTTGACCTTGCAAGCAATACAAACTAGATAGAACAGTGAACACTTTGCTTCAGTGTCTCATTCTGTAGAAACTGTTGCTGCTGCATGACTGTGACCTTCTTTGCAAAGAATAAAACTTTGAAAAGACATTCAGAGTAAGACTTTGTTTCTTGACCACAGAGAGCGTCTCTATACAGAAAATGGCCACTACAATATATATATATACATATATAGACACGAGTGTAGATGCATCTCTAACAAATCATTGTAATTGGAGGATTTCATAGGTTGCTATTGGTGTTAAAAACTTCTTTTTGTGAAAACGTGGGTGGCTCTTATAAGAGCCGTTGTTTTTTTAGTCTTGTAAGGCGTTTAACCTCCAAAGCCGTACAGAGTGCGACCCTGTCTCTTCAGCGCGTACACAACATCCATGGCGGTCACGGTCTTTCTCTTGGCGTGCTCGGTGTATGTAACAGCATCACGGATAACATTCTCCAAAAACACCTTCAACACTCCGCGAGTTTCCTCGTAGATCAGGCCGGAGATACGCTTCACACCGCCTCGGCGAGCAAGACGACGAATAGCGGGTTTGGTGATTCCCTGGATGTTATCACGCAGAACTTTTCGGTGACGCTTAGCGCCTCCTTTTCCGAGTCCTTTACCTCCTTTGCCTCGACCAGACATGATTAACTTAGAGCTTGATTCAACAAGTGCCTGCCTAGACATGCGAGTGACATTTTACAATCGCTTACAGGACCTAGTTGAAACACTAAAAGGCGGAGCTAGGCAGTGTCACGTGATTGTCCACAGGATCTTGGGGGAGAAATGCATTACATTTTATTGAAGAATGCAGAATGTTTGTGCAGCAGCAATTTATTGATTGAATGAACATATTTTTTAAAAAAATTGTTTCTGTTTTAAAATGTGGAGGTTATTACTCTTATTATGCAGCAATACTTTTTATTTTATTTGTTACAGCGAGGACCACAATAGAAACAAGCCCAGGGCTTTACTGTCTTTTTATCCTGGACAGTTTTATTTCAAAAGGTTTTGGATACTTGTATTTTTGCAGTTTGATTATAATCTGTAAAATAAAAATACAATTATATTCACCATTTCAAACGGCGCACTAATAAAGCAGAATTGCAATCACGTTTCAGTATTTACAGCAAGAATAATTGGAATTTGTATTTTACTTTAAAGTGGAAGAAGTTCATACAGTGACTGTGCTCGATTGAATCAGTAGTAATAAAAAGTACTCTGGTGTTTTTTAATTATACTGTAGTAGAGTTTATTATACTGTATATGATATAGTATTTAAAACACTTGTTTGACGAATGTTAATTATCTGTGGTAAGCTGACAAGTACTTTTAACTGACATAAACTGTGGTGTATATATTACCTTAGTTGTTGTAGGGATTTTTACAGTTTGAACCCAAAATGTACCAGTCTGCCAGAGTAAGAGATTAAATTAAAAAGAAAGTTTACTGAAGATTTGCAGTTACATCAGCAGAAGCTAGCTTCAACACTTGCAAAGTTTGTAGGCGGCTCAGCTCACAATCAGAAAACATCAACAATTACATTCAAACTTACCATCATTACTGCATCATACATATCGGTGTTTTAACCTGATTGGTCAACGCACAGATATACAGAAAAATTCCATGTGTATGTGTACAATATCTCAAGCATACAAATATCAGACAGACACTTCAGAGCTGTCCATCAGCATTCTCCAGCCTCCGGAGAAGTTTGGTCAGTGGAAAACCGGTCGTGCCCAACTAAGCCTGGTTTCTCTAAAAGTTTTTTCTTTCACCTTCGTCAATTGGTGAAGTTTGTTCCTTGCCACTGTCTTGCTTGGTTTGGGACCTGTGGAGCTGCGCATTAATGGATTTACTCTTCAGTGTTTGGACTTTCAGCAGTGAAAATTAAACCACACTAAACTAAACTGAACTTCAACTCTGAAAACTGGACTGACACATTTTACATTTACTAGAACTTTTACGTTGAGCTGCTTTGACACAATCTACATTATAAAAGCGCTCTGTACATAAACTGAATATGATACATCCATCAGAATCCATTAATAACAACTATAAAATTACCATTATTGTAATTTAGTACTTAACTGTAAGTCAATAACCCTTTTATTTACTATAAATTACTGTATTTTTAAGGTGAGTGTTGATTTGCTCAGATAAATATTCAGATTTGGTTGAGTTTAACCAGTAGAAAATCAATATCCTTGGAGGCATTGTTTATGACTTTGTAGAACAGAAGATGCCCACGTGGAGGATAAAGACACAAAGGCTTTTATTAAGCAATGCATAGGAATTGTGGTCAAATATAAAGTAGTGTGATAAAGGTGGATAAAATGCAAATGTTTATAATAGTTTTTATATCCAAAATTTAAAACAGAAGCATTACACAATTTAAGAAATCTGTAAATTCAGTTTCATTTAGTTTTTTTTTTTGTCAGGAAGTGTATTCAAAAAGAAACTGGGTTATTAAAAAGGAATAAACTTTTGTGTGTTGTACTTGTTTGGAGTGTATGTGGATATGTAGACAAATGATTTGTGCAAAATGTGTTAGAAAATTCACTGCATACGTCTAATGTATATAATCAATCTGCATTTAATCTGTGAAATATCCTAACATTTAAATAGATCACTTGTTGTCCTTGTCAACAGTTTAGAGAATTTGCTTTGTATTTAATGAATATCAAGATTTTTTTGTTGTTTTAAGATTGTTAACACGTTAAGGCATTTGATATTAACTTAAGTGTGAATCTATTAATTAGCTTTACTTTTTTAATTCCCCTACACCATTTTAATCTAACTACATATTTAGCACTGTTTATCTTCAAGTTCAGAATGACTTAACAGATTTAAAACTTAATTTGAACCAACCACTTTTCATGAAAGGAGCACATCTGATACACAAGTTGGGCCCTTATGATTGCTTTTACACCAGTCATCCTCAAGTAATTACACTACTGCTAGTATAATGTTGTACTTGTAAAAACACGGTTTGTATAGATCAGGGATGTCAAACTGAATTCCTGGAGGGTCTCAGCCCTGTACAGTTTAGTTCCAACCCTGCTCCAACACACTTACCTGTGGGTTTTAAACAAGCCTGACGCACTCTATTAGTTTCGTCAGGTGTGTTAATTAGGGTTGGAACTAAACTTTACAGGGCTGCAGCCCCCCAGGAATTCAGTTCGACATCCTATAGATGGCGTTAATTTATTTTTCTAATAAGTTAAGTACTTTGTAAATATTTTGGTTTACAAACTAATTAAATAGTCCAATTTATTGTGGTTTCACATTCAAATGTGTACTTGTGCAAAATTGAGTTAACTGTATGTGGTTAACTATATACAAAAATATTGAAACCACAATGGATAAGCACAACCATAATACAAATGAAAATCCCACTTCAGTTAGACAGACTGAGGTGGCTCTTAAAAGAGCCTTTGGGTTTTTTTCGGTTTAAACGGTTATGAACTTAAGCGCGCTCTCCGCGGATGCGGCGGGCCAGCTGAATGTCCTTGGGCATGATGGTGACCCTCTTGGCGTGGATGGCGCACAGGTTGGTGTCCTCAAACAGACCTACCAGATAAGCCTCGCTTGCTTCCTGCAGGGCCATGACAGCGGAGCTCTGGAAGCGCAGATCTGTCTTGAAATCTTGAGCGATTTCTCGGACCAGACGCTGGAAGGGCAGTTTGCGGATCAGCAGCTCAGTAGACTTCTGGTAGCGGCGGATCTCACGCAGAGCCACGGTGCCGGGCCTGTAGCGGTGAGGCTTCTTGACGCCGCCAGTGGCGGGAGCGCTCTTACGGGCAGCTTTGGTGGCGAGCTGCTTCCTCGGGGCTTTGCCTCCAGTGGATTTACGGGCTGTCTGCTTGGTTCTTGCCATTTCTTCGGAATCCTTTTGCTTCTTACTGAATAATTTTCAGCTCTCTGGCAGCTGCCATTTATACTCTACTCGGCAACGTTTCCCTGTGGGCGGAGCGTCAGCAAAGTTATTTGATTGGCTACGGCGAGAGCACTTCTTAGCGAGATATGACCAATAACCGCACGTTCCCAGATTTTGAATCAAAATCAGCCACAGCCCGCGTTTTTCATTCTCGTATTCCACAATGAGTCTTACTTTTTGGTTTCAGCAAATTGAATGATTTCTGGTGACAACTTTTGACATTTTAGGAAAATGCTTTGGAAATGTTCAAACAATACTCTGGGCAAATAGACTATCCTTTTATTATGCTATAGTGACTTTTTTGCCACATTGCCTTCCATTATAACATTTTTTGTTTGCAAAGCAACCACATAATCATGCAGTCTTGTTGGGAAGGCAATGGCTGTAATTTTACTGTTTATTAACAATTTCAGCGCAAAAAAAACGTTAATATGGAGTTATTAGTAGTGTGTGAGGACCAGACCTTTGCGAAGAAAGTTACCTTGTACGAGAAAATAAAAAAGCACTTCTACTTTTAGAACATGGTAAACATGCACACAACAGGGAAACCGCCAAAAATCAATAATGCAGGATTATATTGTGATGGATTTGCAATAAAAACATCTTTCCAAAATGAAGTCATTGGGGTAAATACAGCAACTGACTCAATTCCTATATTGCAACATATATTTTCGTTTAGGAACACGTGTTTATTCTGTAAACAGACTTGGGTTTCTCACTAAAAAGCTGGAACGTTTGTCAGAATATAATGCATAATGGATTTAGACGACTGAATGCTCTTTTAAAGGCGACAGTGGGTGGCTCTTAAAAGAGCCTTTGTGGTTAGTAGTCATCAATTTCCAGCGATTTATTTGCCTTTTGTGGCCTTCTCGGTCTTTTTAGGCAGCAGCACGGCCTGGATGTTGGGCAGCACACCACCCTGAGCGATAGTCACTCCGCCCAGAAGCTTGTTCAGCTCCTCGTCGTTGCGCACCGCCAGCTGCAGGTGACGGGGGATGATACGGGTCTTCTTGTTGTCCCGAGCGGCGTTTCCAGCCAACTCCAGGATCTCAGCGGTCAGATACTCGAGCACGGCGGCCAAGTAAACCGGAGCACCAGCACCGACCCGCTGAGCATAATTACCCTTGCGGAGCAGTCTGTGAACACGGCCAACGGGAAACTGGAGTCCAGCCCTGGATGACCGAGTCTTAGCCTTTGCTCTGGTCTTACCGCCGGTTTTGCCTCTTCCGCTCATGTTGTAGATGCACTGAAATTTACCTCTTCAAGACAGAAATACATCGACCGAACCAGGCAGTCAGTATTTAAGAGAGCGTTCTCGTCTTCTATTGGTCAAAGTCTGTGAAGCTTTCAAACCAATCACTGCACTTCCCTCCAACTCACAACGCTCTCTGCCATTGTCTTCCTTTGAGCCTGTTATAAAAAAAAATGTATTTTCAAATAGTATTAAAAAGTTAAACCAAAGATCATTATTATATCGTTTAATAAAACACACCCACCAGTCAGTTTAGTTTTTTTAGACATTTAGAATATTTTTTAAAAAGTGTTTTTTTATTTATCTTATGTAAACGTCCAAAATACATTTGATTTTTCCTCGTACTTCGGCAAACTGACTAAATTTGAATTGCAACACATTAACTCCATTTCAGCAGCACATACTTTTATTATTTTCAGCATTTTTTGTTTGTTTTTCACACACAAATGTTTATTATTTTGCCTACCTGTTTACATTTTATTCTTTTATAAATACTGCTGATTTGCTGGCTGTTTGTGTTATTTTCAGAAGCATGACGTTTTAACAAGATACCTAAAATACCCAGTTAAACTAAAGCTTTCATAAAATGTACAATTTAGCAATAAATCATATGCATAATATAAAAAGAATATATATATATATATATATATATATATATATATATATATATATATATATATTTTTTTTTTTTTTAATATATAACACCCTACTTAAGTAAATTAGGCATAAATCTGATTTGTTAACATTAATGTACACAACCAATTTAACTTTCTAATACATTCAAATTTTCCATATAATAAATATAGTCTGGTCATAATTGTTTGAATGTTGGGGTGAGGTATGCCCGAAATTATAAGAGACACACTTTAGATAAGTGTTGTGGAAAAATCAAGGTAAAGTAGGTTTGATATTCGCACATTCGTTCCTTTAACGGCCCATATATTATTTACCGTGCAAAGTTGAATACCAAATCTAAAATTGCATGCAAGAGTGACTTAAAAACAACATAAGCACTGCTGCTCTTTTGTTGGAATAAGTGGGTGGCTCTTAAAAGAGCCTTTTTGTTTAATTGGGAAAGAGAAAAAGATTTACTTCTTCTTGGGAGCGGCCTTCTTAGGCTTGGCTGCCTTTGGCTTGACCGTTTTGGGTTTTGCAACCTTTTTGGGGCTCTTAGTTGCTTTCTTGGCAGCCGCTGGTTTCTTCGCTTTCTTGGGGCTCTTTGTTGCTTTCTTAGCAGCTGCAGGCTTCTTGGCTTTCTTGGGACTCTTTGTCGCTTTCTTCGCGGCGGCCGGTTTCTTCACCTTCTTCGGCGACTTCTTGGCGGCGGGTTTCTTTGCTGCAGGCTTCTTTGCTTTCACTGCAGTTTTCTTGGCCGCTGGCTTCTTGGGCTCGGCTTGCTTGTTTAGCTTGAATGAACCGGAGGCGCCTGTGCCTTTGGGCTGGACCAGAGTGCCGTTGAGTACCAAAGCCTTGACGGCGGTTTTGACGCGGGAATTGTTCTTCTCCACATCGTAGCCGCCGGCAGAAAGAGCTTTCTTCAGGGCTGCGAGGGACACGCCGTGTCTCTCCTTGGAAGCGGTCACAGTTTTGACGATGAGATCGCGGACATTTGGACCCGTTTTCTTGGGTTTGGACGCCGCTTTCTTCTTAGGAGCTTTAGCCGGCGGGGCAGCTGGAGCGGTTTCAGCCATGTTTCTCTAAGCGAATACAGTCAAACGTCGACAACAGTCTGAGATCAATATAGAGGCGCAGCTGAGCGGCTGTAAACTTAAGTACCACATGAGGACCGTGTAGACTCAACACACTGATCATCCGAGCACCACTTGGGGGCGCCACGCCTAATGTGTGCTTTAACAGACCAAATCAAGTTTAGCAGAATATCTTGCAGATTTATAAAAGCGTAGGAGGCTACAAGCTTCCTATGAATTTAACATTTCAATAAAAAATATCCAGAAACGAGAAATTAAAAAGTGAATGTCTGACTAAATGTAACAACAACAAAAACATGTTTTCTGCATTCAAGAATAACTATTTTCTAAATTTAACTACGTTTAACGCTCAAAATCAATCATTTTGTTCAAAAAAGCTTTTTTAATTAGAAGAAAATTCTAAATATTTCCAAAAATGCTTTATTATGAAACTTGCGTGATCATCGTAGACACCCATTGTATCAGAATATCACTGAACATGTCAGAAAACCAGTCTGCATTGAAGTGTCTGTTCACCTAAAATTGAAAACTCAGTGGTTAAACTAATCATACAAAGCTCCAAGAACATTTGTGTGCAACAATTCTTTGTTCGCCTTTGTCTACTGCATCAGATCAAGATGCAGATTTAATATGGGCAAAACAACA
The DNA here is from genome assembly GCF_052040795.2 of Danio rerio. Lineage (NCBI taxonomy): Eukaryota > Metazoa > Chordata > Actinopteri > Cypriniformes > Danionidae > Danio > Danio rerio. Next base: position 37,794,906 of record NC_141045.1, read on the forward strand.
CTAGACTGCAATGGTAATGCCATGCCACCTTGTAGTAAATGTACACCCTGACCTGAATCGGAAAACAAAGGCGGACAAACTTATTTACAATTTTATTAGACACCATCACCAACTATTATTCTTTAAACAAATGTATATTCTTTATGATGTTACAAAAAATAATAATATTACTGGCCACAAATTTGTGTTAGGGCCTAGCTAGCCTAGTGTTTGCTTGCCTGAGAGTGAGAACAAGTTGCTCTCTTTATTTTACATGCATTGAATGCATATAATTAGAATTACAATAATTGCAACAAAAAGCTTTGCACACATTGCTTGGACTTTGAATTGATTAGATTGGTTTGGATTTTTTTTCTTTATGTCAAGCTCTGATAGTAAACTTGATATTTGGTCTTTCCGTGAGAAAATGCTGTTATGTTAAATAGCTGCTGTGGGCCAAATTTCATATCCCAGTTATCTTACTCTGTGTTTTATTATGTTTGCATTCATAAGTTTTTATTTTGCACATTTATGACTGAATATATATATATATATATATATATATATATATATATATATATATATATATATATATATATATATATATATATATATATACATACATACAAACATATATATAACCATATATATATTTATATATATATATATATATATATATATATATATATATATATATATATATATATATATATATATATATATATATATAGGGTTATATATAAGTTTGTGTGTGTGTGTGTGTGTACATTTTTTTATTTAATGTAAATGAAACTAATTGCTCGTCAGCCGTGCTGCTTTGTGTGTTAATGGATTTTAAGCATCCCTTTGAATTATTCTACATCTCTGGTATATATGAATTGCCTGTAAAATCAATCTATTATTTAACATGGTGTAGAAACCATATTAATTTACATAGAGGTACAACATGATGAATGAAGCTCTTTTGCATAACGGCGGGAAAGTTGGACAATGAAACAGTGCGGGAGATCTCTGGGGGTTGGGCGGAAAATATTCAAAATTACGAGCCTGCGATTGGCGAGAAGGTTATCTAACTGCCCACTAAGTGACCAATGAGCTCTTCATTCATTGAGCGAACGCACCCAATAGAAAGACAATACAGTCTGGCTTGGCACGAGCTTTCTATAAATACCCCGTAGGTTGAAACAACGTTATTCGGTTTCGCACTTTGAACTTTTCATCATGCCTGAACCAGCAAAGACCGCACCCAAGAAGGGCTCCAAGAAAGCCGTCACCAAGACCGCCGGTAAAGGTGGAAAGAAGCGCAAGAGGACCAGGAAGGAGAGCTATGCTATCTACGTCTACAAGGTGTTGAAGCAGGTCCATCCCGACACCGGGATCTCCTCCAAGGCGATGGGCATCATGAACTCGTTCGTCAACGACATCTTCGAGCGCATCGCCGGTGAGGCGTCTCGTCTCGCTCACTACAACAAGCGCTCCACCATCACTTCCAGAGAGATCCAGACCGCTGTGCGTCTGCTGCTGCCCGGAGAGCTGGCCAAACACGCCGTGTCTGAGGGCACAAAGGCCGTCACCAAGTACACCAGCTCCAAGTAAAATTTGAATTAACTTCAACCCCAAAGGCTCTTTTAAGAGCCACTCATATTTTCGAAATAAGAGTTTCAAATTTTCCCAAATTTTTTATTTTTTTTTTCCCCCTCCATTAAGTTTTACTGTATTCGGTTAGACGCTTAAAAGTTAATGATAATTAGACCATATTTTATTAACCACGTTTCTATCTTTTTTGAGGTTCACTTAATTTGAATTTTTCAGTAGAAAATACAAATTTTGGGCATACAGGTCTAGAAAACTTGAAGCACAGACAGTTGCAGGACATTGACTTTGAAATTCATGGGAATACTTTATCAGATTTTTTCCACAAGAGAAACTCCTGAATGAACACTCAAAATTGAATAAACAACACTTTATCTCACCCTCATGTCATCTAAACCGGTTTTCTGCTGTTGATGGATTCTTTGCATGTTTTAAATACCTAAAGCACAGACACTATCTTTGATGCTTTGGCACATGGTTAACATTTTATGTGGTGAGATTTAATTACAGACAAAGTTAATGAGCTTACATTACACAATGTGTAAATACAAAAACATGCATGTATAGTTTTGTTAATTTAATTGACTATGTTGAAGAAAAGAAACTCATATTTGAAATTTCAAGCCGATAGAGATAATGCACGATTAAAAATTAAGAAGTTTGTGAAAATGATTTACAACAGTCAAGTTTCTGTGAGTTTATTTAAAAATAATGTTACAAAACTTAATCTTGTATTCATGACAAATACGAATGTAACGTTTCTTTTATATATGCATCTTATAAAATGTAACAACTCCATTCTCATATTAAAATATTTTTAAAATGCATACCATTTGTGAAACAAAAACATACTTTAGTTTCCACATATACACATTCAAATTCGGGGGTCATTACGTTGTTTCTCAAGCAGCCCCAAACCTTGAAACAATATTAAATTATGTTATATATATTAGCTTACATCCAGTCAAATACTCTAATCTGCAATTTTTCACATCATAAAAAACTCCATATCTTAGTAGATAATAATGTATAAACAATTAAAAACAAATAGTTCTCTGACAAATAATCCAGAGAGAAGAGAAGAGGCTTTTTAAACCGTTGGCTCACATGCTGTTTTGCTTTTTTGATTTATTTCGCTTCGATGGTTTCCTTGAGTTACCGTTCTCATTTAATTTGGAAAAAGTGTCCTGTTGTGTTCTCTGATCTCTACAAAAAAATAGAAAGAAACATGTTTACATTAAATCTAGTTCAATACAACATTTAAAACTTGGCTCAATAATCATTTACACTTCACACTAAAAGCAGAAAACATGTGAACATCATCAGTGCAGTAAACTACAGAAAACAGAAAGATTATTCACAATTGTAATAGACTGTTGGACTACAAACTCAGACGTATTGAAGAGGGTGATATGACTTTGCTAAAAATAATATAGTTTTGTGTAAAGGATAAGTCTTTTAGCCTATCGAGTCTAATACATGATTAAAGGTAAAACAAAAACCCATTATTTTCTAGTGTTGGGCGATGTCGACTAATTTGGCATTGTACGATGTCTAATGTGAAACATCGAGGGCTGTTCAGAAATGCTAGGTAAAACACGGTGTGGATGTGGATGATTTTCGTTTTAAAATTCCAATTTAACACTAAGATGTTTTAGTGTAAACGGGGCCTGAGTGTGTATTTTTCGCGAGCGGGTTTGCTTAGATTTGTGTATGAATGAGGCATTTTGGAAAGCAGCGCATTTTTATTTTAAGACTATCTCTTTGGGTTTGCGACTGTTATCTTTGTGGGTCTTGCACGAACAGCTCACGACACTTTGAAAACAAAGGAAAACATGAAATCGCATCATATGTGATTTTGTCGCTGACCTCAATTCTTGCTTCAGCCTGGTGAGTTTGTCAAAAAGTCTTTCATTTGTCACATCCAGGGGGGAGTTCGGGACAAACCAGCTTGTTACACATTTAAACATCACCACTACATGCTGATTAAAGAGACAGTGTGTGAGTATATTGTTTAGATACCATGTATTGTGAATCTTATTTTAATTTCTGCTACAATTCACCTCAAACAATATGATGAAGACTAGCCGCGATGCCAGAATGACCCAAAACTGATTGGTTAAACTGAAGTCTTCACTACTTCTGTAGTCTCGATACCTGAAAGGAAAACAGGAGACATACATAATACACAGGAATGAGTTATTTTGACCATTTTGTTGACGTAAATAGAGTCTAAAAAATATGAACGCTCTGAATTGGATTACAAAATGAAAAAGGTATACAGCATCATTTTTCCAAGAGATCTTCTAAAGGAGTTACATTGCAGCTCTGAAGGTGTCAGATTGATTAACATTAATATTACCTGCAATGTGTCACACTTTCGCCACTGTCGGTGATCAGCTGATTCGGTTTGAAGTCTTCGCTGACTCTCTGGTCACTTACATTAGCGACGGACAGAGTGTTGTTGATGTATCCCACCATACAACTGAGAAATAAACAAACGTGTTTGACTCTCGTGTGGTTCTGCATGCATATTAACTACGCAGATGTGAATGCATCGAACTCACTCCACACCGGCAGGATTGCCACTGGCACAAGGCCCGTAGTAGTACTGGTAAACCAGACGGGGGATGAAATCAGAGGATATACCAATGACCAGTCCATTAGCAATGACCGCGAGCGCACTGATGGCCTCCAGCACATCCGTCCAAACACCTGAAATGGGGGAAAACAGGTCATTCTATACAGCTTCCCAGACCATTTTCCACCCTCTACTTATAGATACATTTGTGATGCTGCATGACTGACTATATACAGTGGGGGAGATGTTTTTTTTGTCCTGGGAATAATATTTCTAAAGGAGCTGTTGACATTTTAGTAAAAACCCAAACAAAAATTTAATAAAATTAGTAATAAAATGTAAAAATCTTGATAGTTCTGTGGGTCTCGTCTATCAAATCTGAGCTTTATTTTGTATTCTCATTTGGATTCGGATCTGGTGATTGGCTGGGCCATTCTACAGCTTGATTTTCTTCCTCTAAAAGCATCTGAGAGTTTCCTTGGCTGTGTTTTGGATTATTATCTTGCTGAATTGTCCACCCTGCTTTCATCTTCATCCTCCTGCTAATGTAGATGTCGGACTGAAGCAGCTGATATTCAATTACACTGAGGAAGGGCTGAGGGTTGCTGAAGAACCACTGAGAGATTTCAGCTGCTGTCTGGGCTTTCACTGCCTTTCTACACCTCCCTTTCTTCATGTGTTCAATACTATTTCCCTGCGTCATTTCATTTTATTACACATAACTTAATTTGTAAACTAAAGAGTTTTGTTTGGATATATGGATTTTTTTGGTTGTTACCAACATCCGCTAAAAATGTCAACAGCACCTTTAAAAAATATGTTTTCTGAGAAAAAGGCTGACATCTTTAATACTTATATCCCCCACTTAAATTTCTTTAAAAAAATAATATGGACAGAAATATGCCGTTCAAACAAGACTTTAGATTATTTGTTTTTATTCACAGTGAGTTCTTTAAAGGGGTAATCGGATGCTAATTTTCTACACATTCATTCGTTTTTAATCATAATACAAAGTCTAAAATGTGCGCTGGTTACAATTGCACAATGGTAGTATAAAAAAACTGTTTCAATAAAAAATATACCGTTATTAATAACCCTATATTCCCTCACCAATATCGTTGGCCTTTGTTGGCACTAGCCTGCGTTCGAGGCTGACCATCTTAATGGCATCCAGACGGATCTCAATGATGTTGTTCAGAAGAGCCAGCAATGGGGCCAACGGAAATGCGGCTACGAAGATAGTAGTGAAACTGAACTGGATCACTGCGGAGGCAAAAAAAGAACAAAAAGATCAGACATCTGTGTAAAATAATGCTAATTTTTGCCGTTTGTGAGTGTAAAATGATATGTTTTTTCTGCAGAAAGCAGTAAATCTAAACCACCCAAATCGACTTGTCCGTCACTTTATTCTTGCACAAATTTAGTTTTATATAGATCATTTTGTGGGATGTAAACAAAAACAATGGTCCCAACGTCTTTCAGAATCCAAAAAGAGCCACATATAGTGATAAATAATGTTATGATCGCTGTTTTAACATTAAGTTATGATTGAATTGCCTCTTGTTGCAGTTGTCTGGGCCACCTGACCAATCAGAGAAGAGTATACTATCTGGAAGACGAGGTTTAGAGAGACCAAATCCTTAATCCAATGGTTTCTGACACTGTGAGAAAAGTTTATCCCATCCCTCAAGGACCACCAAATATTGCCTTCAGTATTCGTAATCATTCATTCATTTTCCTTTGGCTTAGTCCCTTATTAATCAGAGGTCACCACAGCGGAATGAATCGCCAACTATTCCAGCATATGTTTTACGCAGCGGATGCCCTTCTAGCCACAACCCAGTACAGGGAAGCATCCATACACTCTCGCATTTACACACTCATACACTACAGCCAATTTAGTTCATCAATTCCCCTATAGCGCATGTGTTTGGACTGTGGGGGAAACCGGAGCACCCGGAGGAAACCCACACCAACACCAGGAGAACATGCAAACTCCACACAGAAACGCCAACTAGCCCAGCCAGGACTCGAACCAGTAACCTTTTAGCTGTGAGAGAACAGTGCTAACCTCTAAGCCACCGTGCCGCCTATTTTCAATCATCCAAAACTAACAGTAATTGTAATTTCTTCAACAAACTGTCTATTGCAGCTTCTGGGAATGTTTTCAGGATCCTTACCCATTTCCAAGAACTCATTAAAGAGGCTGAAGCGGTCGGTTTGAATCAGGCTGTAGTTCCTGTGCAGGTCCTCGAGTTTGCAGTTGTCACATAGTTCAGATGCCTCCACGGCATCCATGCACTCTTTCTTATAGCACTTCAAACACCGTCTCAACAGCTTTTGGTTCTTCTTTCTGTTTAACCACCGTCTAAACCAGCTGTAGAGAGGGAGAGGACACAGAGTTAGCTATCTGTTCATGATTCTGGCTACTTAACTGATGTTTGTAGTACATATGATCAGTTGGGCATTATCAAGCATTCATTTTCCTTCAGCTTACTCTCATATTTATCAGGGATCGCCACAGCGGAATGAACCGCCAACTATTCCAGCATATGTTTTACACAGCGGATGCCCTTCCGGCCACAACCCAGTACTGGGAAACACTCATACACACTCATTTACACACACGCACATTCATAAACTACAGCCAATTTGGTTGCCCCATATAGCGCATGTGTTTTGGACTGTGTGGGAAACCGGAGCACCCGGAGGAAACCCACGCCAACACGGGGAGAACATGCAAACTCCACACAGAAACACCAACTGGCCCAGCTGGGACTCAAACCAGGAACCTTCTTACTGTGAGGTGACAATGCTTACCACTGAACCACCGTGCCGTCTTTATTAAACATTATTATTGTTATTAAGAATTGTAATTATCTTTTAGACAAATGGCTGGATGCAGCCTACACTATCCTACTTATTATTAATATTATTCAGTCACAAGATGACACCAACAGTCGAGACCAGTAGAACTGCAGCTAAATTAAACTGTTATGTCAAAAGTTTGAGTATTTCATAAACTATGGATCCATCCCAAATCACAGTATTAATTATTGAAAAGCACCGACCACACAAAGGAATTGAGAAAGTTCTACTTACGGACCAGAATACTCAAAGATATTGTTGAAGGTCTGTTTGAGTACCATGATAATAGACATCTGAATGAACAAGTCTGTCAGACATCCGCTTGGGTGACACTGAAATGAAAAGCATGTGAAATTGAAGAAACATCAGTACAGCTGAAATGGAGGATTTGTTTATAGCACACTGTAGGAAAGATGATAATGCTCTCACTTCTTCTAGTCTCCATATGCCCGATATCTTCACATATCCTCCAGGGTGACCATTAATCCTAAAATATAATATAACATAATATAATATAATATAATATAATATAATATAATATAATATAATATAATATAATATAATATAATATAATATAATATAATATAATATAATAAAATATAATATAATATAATATAATATAACACAACATAATGTAGTATGATATAATATAATAGAATGTAAAATAATATAATATAATAAAATTCAGGGCAAATTAAATTAAAAATAAATTAAATTAAATTAAATTAAATTAAATTAAATTAAATTAAATTAAATTAAATTAAATTAAATTAAATTAAATTAAATTAAATTAAATTAAATTAAATTAAATTAAATTAAATTGGCTACCTTCCCAAAAAGAACGCTGTGTATATGAGAGAGGAGAACATGGTAAAGAATTGAAATATGAACATTTTCACTGTGAAGCTCCTTTCGATGGCAGCATGTGAGTGCTTGTTCTCTGCAAACAAAAAACAATACAGTCTTAAGCAGTGTTGTTTATCATAAATGTGTATGTTTTCCATAAAAAATGTCTGATAATAAAAGCCACTGACCTATTTCACTCAGCTTCATGGCTACCATACAATTCACCTGCGTGAAATAATTACAAGGTTATATATCTACTCTAATAATTTGACGAGAGAGGCAGTTGTATGCATTGCAGCAAACCGTAAGCTGTGTTTTTGGTTGTGCTTATGTCTTTTATTTTGTAGTTTAATCTTGCCATCCTGTTCCATGTTTTTGTTTTGCCATGGAACGTTCTTGTATTTTTGGATAAGGTCGCTCATTCATTCATTCCTTCATTTTCTTTCGGCTTGATCTCTGATTTAGCAGAGGTCGCCACGGCGGAATGAACCGCCAACACCAACTAAAGGCTTAACTAGGGTAATTAGGGTAACTAGGCAGGTTAGAGTAATTAGGCAAGTGATTGTATAACGATGGTTTGTTCTGTAGACTATTAAAAAAAATAGCTTAAAGGGGCGAATAATTTTGACCCTAAAATGTTTTATCATAAACTAAAAATAGCTTTTATTCTAGCTGAAATAAAACAAATAAGACTTTCTCCAAAAGAGAAAATATTATCAGACATACTGTAATAAATTTCTTGCTCTGTTAAACATAATTTGGGAAATATTTAAAACAGAAAAAAAATTCAAAGAGGGCGAATAATTCTGACTTCATCTGTATATTAATTACCATCAGTCCAAGGCACTCGAGAAGTGGGTGAAAAGGTTAAAAAGCCTTTATTAGCATGACTTTTTTTAATGAAATAGGACTCACAAAGACACGTGATTCTGGATTTCATTTTTTTTTTAAATGTTCTCCTCCGGAAAACGTCATTAAAAATATCGCCGACATTGTTATTTTACAGTACAGTTTATTACAGATATATTACAGTACAGTATGATACAGTTTACAGTTTTTGTCCAACAAAATGCTTTCTACAATGTGAAGAGTGTGTTTGCTGCACAACTATTTACTACTAACTAAATCAAACCTCAGATCTACCTGAGCTCAAACTCCCCTCTCGCCTTGCAAATGGGAGGGAGCCCCGGGCTCGAAGATCTTATGAGCTCAGGGCTCTCCCCGGGGACAGCATGCCAAGCTTTATAATCAATCATCAGCTGTGAACTCTTAAAACATAATAGTTTTAATGACTTATTTCTAATGGCTCATTTCTTTTGTCTTCATCCTGATGATTGTATATAATATTTCACTGGTAATTTTGCAAGATAAGTGCAATTTCGATTAACTAAGTTATTTAGGCAAGTCATGAATAACACTGTCCTTAGCTGCTCTGTTAAACATAAATTGGAAAATAAGTGTTATGTTCTTGGAGCTTTTACCCGAGTCATGACTGTGATGGTGATGTAGTGTAGCACAGCCCCGAGCATCAGAGCCACTGTCTGGGAATTGTCACCAATGAGCTGCCATTGGCTTTTTTCAGCCAGCAGGACAGTAGCGATGACTCGAAACACAACCAGGGCGTGCGTCAAACCGATGATGATCAGCAACTGAAACACACACACACACACACACACCAACAAAGCCATTTAGCTATGCATACATTAAAATACATTAAATTTAAACTATTTTCCAAGATAAAGGTTTTTTTAACAGTAGTTTTAATAACTAATTTCTAATAATAATTCATTTATTTTTTCCTTTCCATGCTGACAGCACATCATATTTTACTAGTTATTTAGCAAAAAACTAGCATTCATCTAAACATGCAATTTTAAGGCTTAACTAGGTTAATAGGTTTAGTAATAATGTTAAGTAAGGTTAATTAAGCAAGTCATTGAAGAACAAAGGTATGTTCTGTAGACAATTGAGGAGAAGATTATCTTAATCTTAAGGAGATAATAATAGCTATATAACAGTATGTCTGGTTCTCGAATCCGATTGGCTGATAGCTGTGAGATATTAAAGCAATATCAGCATTCGTACAGCCTCTTCACCCTTGTCTATTACTCCACCCACACCCATTGCAGCTGTTGGACAACATCATGTACTTTTGAGGTTATTTTAGTGGAGAATGTACCGTAGTTATTTAGATTTCAACCATGCAGTTTATTTATAAGGATAGTGTCTATTTTAAATATTCATAACTTCCGAGATTCAGTGGTTGGCGGTCATTAGTCTGTCATACTGAGCAGAGCAAAGACTGTTGACGTTCTGCCACAAGATGGCACCAGAGACCACATAACAAGTGCTTAGAGGAAAAAAACTCAACGTAAGTTTCAAACTACAGCTGAACAAATCATTATAAATCTGTTAAGTCACATTCTAAGTCGATCTCTCTCATTTATGTGTGGTAGAGCTGTATTTACACCACAGTAATCTGCTAGTGTTTGCTTTGCTTTGGCTATTTTGGGGTTAATTATTGTGATCTACCAATTGCAACAGAGAAACACTGGGAAATCTCTGTGGACTGATGGCATTTCATGCTGTTCAACCTTATAATCTTGAAATCAGAAAATCAGCTGTCTTGTCATCACTTTAGACATTACGCTAGAGAATCATTCAAACACTAGCTCTGAAGTGGCGGTTTCTGCTGATCTGACATTAGCTGCAGATTTGAATGAACTGCATAAGGAAGTAGTTCTTCTAGTTCTTCTTCTTCTTAAGTTTCTTTTTTTATATACATGATTATATGCACTCATAGCAGTGTAATATGACTGTATATCATCACTAAACACTAAAGCACTGTCTTGTGACAATGCACGCCTCCCACCAGTGCTAATATACAGTCTTTGCACTGGTACTCTTGTAATATTGCTCATTTATCATAGCAAATTTTGCATTTTTATTATATATGATGGTTTGTTCTGTAGACTATTTAAAAAAAACTTTTGCTTAAAGAGGTTAATAATTTTGACCTTAAAATGGCTTTAAAAAATAAAAATGTGCTCTTATTCTAGCCGAATAAAACAAATAAGACTTTCTCCAGAAGAAAAAATATTATCAGACATACTGTGAAAATTTCCTGAATCTGTTCAACATCATTTGGGAAATATTTTAAAGGGAAAAAATTAATTCAGACTTCAACTGTATATCATTTTTAAAAATATTGATTTATTTTGTCCAGCCAAAGCAAACGGGACTTTTCCCAGAAAAATAAAACACTGTGGAAAGAATTGCTTGTTAAGTTAACTACCACTTACTAAATAATTAAAATTACACAGGGGGCTAAGGATTTTATAGGCTATATAAAGTAGATACTCGTTGGTAAAGTCCCTATTGGTTTCTTACCATAAGTGTTACTAAGGCCAGAACTATAGTGGAGCGCAGATAGGAGTGTCTGTGCATCTTGGGTTCACAAGCTGCATTGTTTACAATCTCCATGATCAACTCCTCCTGCACAACACAAACACAACTGCACGTTATAATTCATTCTCTTCATTAACCAGGTTTAAAGCTGCAGAGTGACCCGCCCAAGAAAGCTTCTGCAAATAATACAATATATAAAACTGACATTACACTTCAGAACACATGATTGGAAAGTTTAGGTTGAAAGTTTAAAAAAAGTTATAATCTAGAACTGGCTTATTTTTATGCTCACAGCTCATCTCAGACATGAAAACAATGCGAATGCGCTACAATCAAGCAATCAGTGAGCTATATTCATACAATCTACAAACTTTGCAATAGAGAGGACAAACTGGCACTTTAGAAAAAAAGTGCATGCTTATTTATTTATCATCTTGTGTAAGTTTGATGCTACGCTTCAGATTACAATGGGTTTATAGGAATGTTAATATCAATGATTCTCATTCTCACATTTGGTTTTGGTATGCAGAGAATTCACAGATGCAATTAACGCCGTCATTAGAGGAGGTATTATAGCTTATTGTGGTGAACTAAGATCTGTGTGAATCAGTCACACTTGTTCATTCATTCATTCATCTTCCTTCGGCATAGTCACTTGTTCATCAGGGGTCACGACAGTGGAATGAACCACCAACTATTCCAGCATATGTTTTACACAGTTCTTACTTTATTTAGTTTATATTAAGCAAAATAAATAAAATAAAATAAAATAAAATAAAATAAAATTAAATTAAATTAAATTAAATTAAATTAAATTAAATTAAATTAAATTAAATTAAATTAAATTAAATTAAATTAAATAAAGTTCTGATTAAATAAATTTTTTTCATAATATTGTTCGATAGAAATCAAGATGAATTAAATATATCTAGTCATACCTCTTCCTCGCACCAGTCATACACCTTCCACGCACAAACGAAAGACGATCTGTGGCGTTTCCAGAACTCCAGAAACACCGTGGCTGAAGATGAAGACAGTGATATTCATCATAACATTAACTCAATCCAAACTAAAGCAAGTTATAGATGCTGAACTTACCCCACACAGCCATGAACATAGCGAATGCCACTGTTCCTGCATTGTCAAACAGAAGGCTCACCTGTGACCCAAAGCAGCACAAAATAATGTCATTACTATCCTTTTTAAAAGCCCAGCAAACAGCAAATGTTCTGGCAAGGCTCCCTAAAGGTTATAAACAAATAATATGCGGCTAAAATCAATATGACACTTGCTCAGAGGGATCTGCGCAGAACATTATTGATACAAAATATTTTGCTCTTTTACACTTTAGTTGGACATTCAGCATTTCTGAAATGTCACCACTTGTTACAGAATGTTCAAAATGACGTAAGACAAACATTCTTGCGTGTTTTTGTTTACAGGTTAGTTTGTGTTGAAGCCTTGATGTCAGTAAAGAGCCTCCTGTGACATGTGGAATGAAAACGGTTTGGCTGAAATGTAAAAGTGCGTTACCTTTGCGTACATGCAGGTGTCAGAAAGATTCCAGACTTTGCATTTATTATTGCACAATGGGCACATGGTAATGTTAGAATTGCACACCTCCTGTCTGCATACACACACACATACAACACAACACAACACATCAGCTGATTTTATTTCAGCATTTTTATATATCTAACATACACAGAACAAAAATAGTAGCCTTATTAACTGTCTTTTGTGAGTGTACAGTGTATATTGTGAAATCTGCAGTGTTTTTAATGAGGCAACAAACACATAAACTGTGATCGATGCACGATTATGCATTGTTCATTTGTATAGGCTGTTGATAATATGGCAATATGCATTAACATTAATTCCTCAACTCTAAATACATCTCCGTCAGTCTATTTTGTTGGATAGAATTATAATTTAGCCTATATTTCAACACATATGCGACTTTCTTTGACACTTTCGATTGTAGCTTGTCAAGGCATCTACTCAGTTTGTTAAATACAGTTGAAGAATTATTCGCCCTCCTTTGTATTTTATTTTCGTTTCCCAAATGATGTTTAACAGAGCAAAGAAATTTTCACAGTATGTCTGATAATATTTTTTCTTCTGGATAAAATTTTATTTGTTTTATTTCGGGTAGAATAAAAGCAGCTTTGAATTTTTTAAACATCGTTTTAAGGACAATAATATTAGCTTCTTTAAGCTATTTTTTTTTCGATAGTCTACAGCAGGGGTTCCCAAACTTTTTAGCCCGCGACCCCCAAAACAACAATGCCAGTGACTTGCGACCCCCAATATCTTCTGAAGTGGTTATAAATACAGAAACCTTGCATGCAATGGCGCACACACACCAATAAACCCAAGTCCATTCTTCGTTGAATTTTTTTAAATATATGTCAGTGTTGTAAATGTGCCAGAAAGTTCAATCTAGTATTTTAAAATCAATCTGCTGCATCTGATGCTATTGCTTTGTCTTATATATAATGCAATTACCCCAGTGATCACAATCCAATAGAACTAGTAGTTATAAGCTACCATAGTAACTATATACGGCAGTAATTATCACGACTATTTTTTTCTTTTCAGTAGGTTATGGATGAAATATGCTCATTCTTATGGTTTAATAAAAATAAATAGATTTTTGGAGATCCCCAGGCGACCCCCCTTCATTGTACCGTGACCCCACTTTGAGAACCACTGGTCGACAGAACAAACCATCATTATACAATAACTTGCCTAAATACCCTAACCTGCCTAGTTAACCTAATTAACCTAGTTAAGCCTTTAAATGTCACTTTAAGCTGTATAGAAGTGTCTTAAAGAATATCAAGTCAAATATTATTTACTGTCATCATGGCACAGATAAAATGAATCAGTTATTAGAGATGAGTTATTAAAACTATTAATAATAATCAAAACAGAAAACAAAAAAAACTAGGGGGCTAATAATTCTGACTTCAACTGTATATATTTTCACAACTGAGGTATGATTGTTTTATGTTTACAATTCAGAGTACAACATGCCGTGTGAACGTCAGTGACTGACATGAGCTTCTGGAGCTCGTTAATATTCATGACCCTTCCAAATAAGGTAAAAACAGTCCATTTCAACCACTTCCTCAGGGTTGTAAATGCACACGTGAAGCAGTTTCATAAGAAATGTTAGACTTAACTAAGTCACATACATCCTATTTAGGGATCAGAAAACAGTTAAAAAATATTGTATCCGTGCAATCTATGGCACCTTTATTTCTATTGTTTCACTTGATATGACTTTAACCAGATTATGTTAATTAAAAATCTATTTGCGTGGTCAAATCTTACTCCCAGATGGTTTAAAACTGAATATTGTTGTCTATGTAAACGTGCTGATTATCATTTATGAATATGAGGCGACTCACATGAGAGGACTGGTGCTGTAGAAGGCCAGGCCATACAGGAACACGATGATCCCGATTACAGAAGCAGGAATCAGGAGAAATGTGTACCAACCCAACCACAGAAAATAAAGAGCCACCTTCTCACCAAGGTAGTTTCTGATAACAAAGACAACAAATCAATCGCCAGGAAACCTTTCATTCATTCCGTATTTTGTGTTTTCGGTTTATTTATGGTGGTGAACTGCATTATGGGATGTTGATCTCTGCTCTGTCGACTTTTGATGTTGATAATTCAACTCAAGAGTTTAACAGAGTAATTTTTATTGACATTTTAGTAGTTTGAGATAATATAATGTACAAGCAATGGAGAAATAAATCTGTAAAATAACAGAAAATGTGCTGGCAGCTTATTACAATGTATTTGTAGCATAATATGCAACACTAACACAGACAAGATAGAGCTGCAGACTATTAAAACTTTCAATAAAAGTGACTTTTTCCAACTTTTGAAGGGTATAAGTTGGCAGAAGAAAGATAAAGCTCTCATAATACGATTCAAGGTCATAAATAAATCACAAAATGAGTCACAAAACACGGAAAACTGCTAATTTATAGATATTTTTACAGTGTATAATGACAAAACAGACAAGTTTCACCAGAAAACAATGAGAAAGAGAACCTGACGTTAGTTATGGGTTGCCCCCGAAAAGTTGCAGACCATCGAGCCCAGCTCTTCTTCAGTTCTTTCTGCTCCCTTTTCTAGGAATTAAAAGAGACGAAAGCCTTACTAAAGGTGAACTGAATACTAAATCCCTGATCTCGTTTCATTTAAATTAATGGTCATCACTGCATTTTAATCATGATCAAAATAAACATGCAGCATGAGCAGTGTTAATCTAAATGAAACTGCATCATTTCAGAGGAAAACAAATACAGACGGTGTGAATTTAGTTTAGTGAAACTATTAGCCTTCTCCATACAACCTGTAAAGAAAAACAACAGACAAACTGAATGAGATGCAGATTCGCTCTCTACTGTAGGCAAATGAATCAGAAGTCCCAAAACAATCACAGGAAAAGAGCTTACTTCTGCATTAAATATGTATATGCTTTTGTTTTGGTAAGCTTGTTTTAAATGATTTATTGAACAGAATACAGATATTTTGAAAAATAGGAAATATTTCACCTTTTTTACCTTATTTAAAGCTTCAGACAATGTTGATAGAATAATCATAAATAAAATATATTAGTCACATGACAATAAAAAAGACAATAAAAAAAAAATATATATATATATATATATATATATATATATATATATATATATATATATATATATATATATATCAATAGTCTATGCATGAACACAATCAACCCTGTCTAAAATAAAATAAAATAAAATAATATAAAATAAAATAAAATAAAATAAAATAAAATAAAATAAAATAAATCCTGACATTCATGTCCATGTATCTCGAAGATGTATATATATATATATATATTAATAGAAATTTCTCATTTAATTTCTCATGAAGCTGCTTGTAAAAATGTGACCCTCTGTGGAGTAGCGGAATGTGCAATAAAAATAAAATAAAAATAAAATAAAATAAAATAAAATAAAATAAAATAAAAATAAAACAGTTATAATGCTAATAAAAGTTTAATTTTTAAGGGTTTTGAAAATAGTTTTTAACTTTAATATATAATAATATAATATATTATAAATATAGTTTATGGCTTTAAAAAATACACATTCACTTTTATTTTTATTGTAATGTGTGAGAAGTAAATCAAAGTCACTTATTGCCATAAAAGCACACCCAAAATTCACACATAACATGAAGACAATCAAAATATTACATAAAAATCCCCTTTGCTACATATAATGCTATTCATTTGCTATTGTAAAATTTTACACTTTAAAAACAATCCTTCAAACCAGGTTTTTATTTATCAGCAAGGAGTTCTTTAAAAATCTGAAATTTAACACCATTTAGTTTGATAGTTCACTCAATAGTTAGCTTATTCTTTGATTGTTTCAGACTATTATAAAAATTTTTATCAATTTATTATAATTCATTCATTCATTCATTCATTCATTTTCTTTTCGGCTTAGTCCTTTAATTAATCTAGGGTCAGAATAAGCATAATTAATAATTGATAAATGTAATATCTTATACAAACTAAGCACCAAATCAGCACTAATATGATTTCTGAAGGAACACACATGAGGACTGATGGGATGTAAAAATTGATACTTGTTTTATTGTTATATATAGCCAATTATTTTAGTTCATGTGGAATTCATATTGGTTTATACTGAATTTTCAAGCAGGATAAATGTGATAAATCTCGATATGCACAGAATTGTCCCACTGGGATATACTTCCTTATCAATAAATTAGCATTAAGTGAACCTGCCATGTGAACTCCGCATGACAGGTGAGGAAAATGCTGTGAGGATGAGAAATATGATAAAATCTTACCTCGTGTAAGCAGAAGTACGTCTCAAAAACATCTTTTTTCATCAGATCGGGCAGATATTCTGGAACACCTGAGAGAGAGGTAAAGCGAGAAGACGTAATATGCAGTGTTGGGTGCAACTAGTTACTATAATTAAATTATTCATCTGCTGACAAAGAAAAGCAAGTGATTACTGTATATTTTAAGGTCATTTAAATACAGTTATGCAATCTACTTGCATTAAATATTGTAAATAAATTCAGAGAAGCAGAGTAATGCTTTTTCTTAAACAAATATTGATTCATTTATTAATTTTCTTTTGGCCTAGTCCCTTATTTATTAGGGGTCGCTACAGAGGACTGAACCGCCAACTATTCTAGCATATGTTTTATGGGTTTCCAGCTGCAACCCAGTACTGGGAAACACCCATATACACTCACATTCACACACAATAATACACTGCGGCCAATTTAGTTCATCAGTTCCCCTATAGCACATGTGTTTGGACTGTGTGGGAAACCGGAGCACCCGGAGGAAACCAACGCCAACACAGGGAGAACATGCAAACTCCACACAGAAATGCCACTGACCCATCCGGGACTTGAACCAGCATCCTTCTTGCCACCGTGCAGCCTTTATACATTCTTTATACATACAGACTCAAATCTTAATAACTAAAAGAGTTTAATTTCTATTGTCTATGCATGCAGATGTATAGAAATTTTGAAATGTGTGGAGTCCAGCAAATACATTACATTTCCGACAATGTAGTTATATAAATAATTCAAATATAGTTTTAATGATGTAGTTAATAATTAATTATTTTTTTTTCAAATGAACTCACCCAACACTTGTGTTTTGGATTCTACATATTTAAATCAATCATACAAATACACTGATGTAATACAATGTAGTTTACCAATTAATGTCACTCACCTTGTGTGTCAATGCTTGTGTGATGCACAATGAAATCAACCACACGAATCCTAAAACAGAGTCACAATGTGCATCATCACAGACTGTTTTTTAGATGTGCCCACTTTTCTTATAAGGCAATAATAATGTTTTATTGTGTAGTATATGTGCTTTATTGCCTATCAAAATTATGGCATGTTTTAAAAACCATCCAGGCTTACAGTCTGTCAAAGTACGCCTGTCAAATAGTAATTTTTAAAAATGTAATCTATAATAATCTCTAACATAAAAACTGGAACTGGAAAATCAAATACAAATTATATCCTTCAATGTACATACGTAAACATAAGTAATAATATACACAATTTTGCATATTAACAGGAGAAAAGCATATGCAAAGATTAAAGGCAAAATAATGACAGGATTATTAAAATAAATAAATTATATATATATATATATATATATATATATATATATATATATATATATATATATATATATATATATATATATATATATATATATATATATATATATTTATATTAAGTTTGAACTATCACACAGACTCAAGTAATAGCTTGGGGAAATTCAGATATGCATTATCAAACTAAATTATTAACAATAATCAAAGAACAGAAACAAAGTAATAACTAATTTAAATAAATTCTGTTAAATAGTTGTATTTCTACTATATGTTTTACTTTAGAAAATGTGACTTGTATTACTCTTTTTGCTGTCTGCTCTATCGAAAAGACAGTTTAATGTTATTATAATGGTACTGTAATGAATCGGGGTACAACGGAGTTGCGGATCCATGTGCAATTTATCACAAAGAATAGTCAGACAGGCAACGGTCAAAACAGGGGTAAACAGGAGCATAAAGGAAATCCAGAAGCAGGCAAATGGTCTGGTCATGACTCATGAGGCAAAACAACGTAAACAGTTAAAAAAAGCAAAGGTAAGGATAACACTTACATGATGCTCTAAACAAAAACAAGACTCAGCAAAGAGTGTGTAAATGTTAGATCGCTGGTGATCCTGGCAGGTATTTTGTATCAGGAGAATATTCTGTTTTAACATTTTAGACATTAAGAAAGTTATTAATTGGAATTAATTTAGAATTCTCCTCCTTTTTTTTGGAGTTTTGTGATCCATTTAAATAAGAATGCATTTTCTGTATTGAATGTAATGATTATTTATTTTTTGTTAGTGTGTATTGCTGTGAACGTGTTACCTGGTTGACTGTGGCACGGTTCCCTTCTGTTCACAGCTCCAGTTACAGGCGTCGGACACTTTTAAGAGATACCGGTACGTCTCAAAAATTGAGTCTGCTGCTCTGATGCAATAAAACATCTTTTCATCATAATTTGTATATTTCTGCAAAAAAAGAAACATAACTCACCAACTATGAACAATAAAGCACATATTATTCTGGAGCTTCAGCTAGTAACATTCTTTAAACAATACAGTACAGGCATTATACATTTTTAAACGATGAAATATCATTGACTATCATCTGACTATCACAACTTAATTTTATGGGAAGCAGCCGTTAGTTATGCTTACATATTATAAAAAGGGGAATGTTCCCTTAAAGGGGAATCCAAACTTCCCCTTTTGTACTCTTCTCTGAGGTTAATTTATAGTGTTATCAAGATTTCAACATCATAATTTAGAAGTGAGTGGCTATTTTCTATTTGACCTCTATCAGAACACTGTTTGAATGGGCGTGGCCAAGTGTAGACTCAGAAGTTAACCCCCACTGCTTTGATTGGCCGACAGGTTTGCATATTAACAGGGCTAAATGAGCGGTGAAGTACAGGTGGGTGTTGATTTTGTGTGTGGGCGGGGCTTATCCACAGCATTACATCATACAGTGGGGAAAATAAGTCATGTTTTTACTTGGGAATAATATTTCTAAAGGAGTTGCTGACATTGAATTAAAGCAGATGTTGGTACAACTCAAACCATACAAACATCAAACTAAAACAAAACAAATCAGACTTCAACAGAGAGTCAAAATCTTGATGGTTCTGTGGGTCTCGTCTATCAAAGCTGAGCTTTATTTTGTATTTTCTGTTGGATTCGAGTCAGGTGATTGGTTAGGCCATTCTACTGCTTGATTTTCTGTCTCTGAAAACATTTGCTAATGTAGATGTTGCACTAAAGCAGTTAGGGGTGTTAATTTACAATGACAAAGGGCAGAGGTTTGCTAAACTACTAAGAGATTTCAGCTGCAGTCTGGGCTTTCACTGTCTACACCTCTCTTTCTTCATGGGTTCAATACTTTTTCCCTGTGTCATTTAATTTTATTAAGCCTAACTTAATTTGTACACTAATTAGATTTGTTTCGTTTGCATATACAGATTTCTTTGGTTTTTACCAACATCCAGGGAAAAATTACAGGGGCACCTTTAGAAATATGTTTTCTAAGAAAAATGGTGACATGTTAAATACGTATTTTCCCCGCTGCACTGCAAAAATGTATTTTCTTACTTTTTTTTTACTTGTTTTTTACTTGTTTCTAGTCCAAATATATAAAAATTCTTAAATCAAGAACAATTTTCTAGACAAGCAAAACATATTGATTTGTTTTCAGAAATAATATGCCAAAATTAAGCGAGTTTTTCCTTAAAACAAGCAAAATAATCAGCCAATAGGGTGAGCAAAATAATCTTATGTCAAAAGGAAAAACTAAATTATTTTGCTCAACCAATTGGCAGATTATTTTGCTTGTTTTAAGGAAAAACTCACTTAATATTATTTCTGAAAACAAGACAATATGTTTTGCTTGCCTAGAAAATGCATCTTGATATAAGAATTTTTAGAAAGACAGAAAATCTAAGTAGAAAAAGCATTTTGTGCGGTGTGTATATTAGAACATTCCAGAACTTGTGGTTTTGTCAGGCTGCCTTCGATATAAGCAGATTTTAGCAGAACCACACAGTATTGAGCTCAAAAACTTACAGAAAGTTGTATTGTACCCTGATCTGTTAAATAACAAGGGAACTTTGAATTCTTAGTTCACAACCTCTTTAACCCAATTTTATATGATTAACCTTAAAGCTACTCAGAACATAACTATGGAAAAACGTTGACTTACCTTTACAGATAATTGCTTCTGTTTCAAAGCTTGAATGAAAGCATTACGTTTTCTCGCGCTGTGACTGTTCTCGTCATCTGAGGTTTTTGCCACAAGAACATAATCGTAGGTCAAAGAACGTTGCTGACATCCAAAAGAAAGAATAAAACTATGAATTAGTATTATTATTACTCACAATAAAACTTTCCACATGTATATACAAGGAATTCATACATGCACCAATTTCATTTTGTAAACAATTCAAAGGTGCATTAGCTGACGCATAAAGACCACTCAAAAATCTTTTATAAAGATTTATTTACTTAAGTTTGAATTAATATATACATCAAAAGCTGTTTATATTAATTTAGGTTGAATTAAGGATATATATATATATATTCAAAACAGATATATTTCCACCCAAGCCTCGCTTTGAAATATAAATTTAATGTAAAATCGATCCATTTGTTGAACTAATACACCTTTATTGTCATTGTTAGATGTGAAAGGTCTTACCACTGGAACCACTGACAGGTTTTCATTGCCATTCTCATTCACAATTCCAATGGTTTCTAAAAGGTCAATGCTCCCCTAAAACAACACAACAAAAACAATTCAGTTTGTACAAAACAGTTAATACCGACAATTGCAAACACAAATACAAACAATCATGCTGAACAATATGAAAAAGAATAAGATAGTATGACACTTTTCTACAAACACATGCTACAAAGACCACAGCCGATAGATATGGGCCAGCAGGGACCTTCCATCCACATGGTTAACCAGCTATAGATCAAATACAGCTGCAGCCGGAAGTTAATGAGAATTATTTATATTCTTTATTACATTTCCCAGTTATTGTATTTTATTAATGTCTAAATTTACCCCAAGCCTAAACCCAACCATCACAGTAATGTAAAACAGATCTGGATCTGGAGTCTTCTCTATTAGAATAGCTGATTAACCATGTGGGTGGATGATAACAGCCTTCTGAGGCTACCAGTCGGCGCAGAAGGCCCCTACTGGCCCATATCTATCAGCTGATAACCACTAATAACGACACATTCATGTATAGTACTTATAAAAAGTTTTTGCACAGTCGCATTTTATGTGTAGTCCACTCTTTATAGTTCTAGTATTTTGGTTAGCCGGCCCCTCCTGGGAAGGTTCTCCACTGTTCAATGTTTTTGCCCTAATTTACAGATAATAAACGCTTTAGAAAGGGCTTTATAACCTTTTCCAGGCTGGTGGATCTCAATTATTTTCTTTCTCATTTGTTTCTGAATGTCTTCGGATTCAAGAATGATGTTTTTGAGGATCTTTTGGTCTACTTCACTTTGTCTGGCAGGTCCTATACAAGTAATTTCTTGATTGCGAACAGATGTGGCAGTAATCTGGCCTGGGTGTGGCTAGAAAAATGTAACTTAAGCTGCGGTCACACTTCACTTTTCGCCCCATGGACTTCCATCCAAGCGCAAGCAAATGCGACAGACTGGAAACGCAAGCTCAAGTTTCGCAGTTCACTGTGTTGCAAAGTTCAAGCTTGGTGAACTCTAAACGCATCACGTGACTGCGTGAGACCAATCGACGATCAAAACATGACCTCAGTGTACAGAAATTTAAATTATGGACCAATCGCTTGCTTTTTTAAATGTTCAATCATCTTGTTTAATCCCTTCTCTTTTAATCCTGCCTCTTTTAAAACAGAAATTTGCATGCTTAATGTCTATTGTGACCGAAGCATTAGGTTTGATAAACCAGACTTAAGTTATGTTTCAGCAGGCGAACGCTTTATCCACACAGGACTATGTAGTTTTGTATTTTGTTTTCCCCTAATTATGCAAACCTTCATTCATGAACTGCATGATCTGTTTATGTGTGTTATACTGGGCTAATATTTACATTTGTTTTATGATCTGAATGATTAAAGTGTGACAAACATGCACAAAAATAAGAAATAAGGGGGCACACACTTATTCACACTACTATATTGTCAGACATTTTTTTATGTTCATATTTAAGCTTAATCGGTATAGCATGGTGGTCCTGCGAGACATTCCACTATATGTCCACACAATGTGCCCAAATGACAATAAAGCCCATCCTAAATTTGGTGTTACAGGCTTTCTGCGGTGTTCAACCAAAGAAAGAAGCTCAAAAATGTTTGAAACCACTTGAGGGGGAAAAAATAGCAAATACAATTTTAGATTTTGGGTCAAGTTCACATTAGTTCAAGCTAGTTTTTTTTTTTTTTGTTAGTTTTTTTTTTTGTCAAACCACATACTTCAGAGCCACTTCTGTAGAGTTAGAAAGCTCTGGCTTTGTGTTTGTGCCATATAAACCAGCATAATGGCATGCTTAGATATGCACGAAAAAAATAATGAAACATTTTGGAAAGTTTTAGAAGTGTTGATCCACCACGAGTTCTACTTTCACACTACTGACCGATTTGTGGTTCATTGTGCAACAGGCAATCCTTCATTTAACTCTGAGAGTGCATATGGCAATACCAGAAATACCACTGTGCTGACTCAAGAGTTATCAAGTCATGAGGGTTACGTTGTTTCTGCATTTTAATACCCATGTTTAGAAGCCATTTCACATACTTTGATGCAATCTGATTCTAGATAATTAGTTTTTTTTTTCTTTAAAGCGACCTTTAAATAGTCTGAATAGAGCTCACAACTGCGTAAACGTTCCACCCCAGCAGAAGCAGAAGTATTTCAACAATAGCACATGTTTTGATAGGTAAGGGAAGGACAATAGAAGGGTTTGTGTTTCTTGCCATGACTCAAACGCAGGTTGTTTCGCAGATACCGTGTTTACAGATACCTCTTCTCCACAGCTTAACGTGAATCTAGTGACAGTTTCTCACAGACAAATGAGCCATGACACTGTAGACAGTTTCATATTTCAGTTACTTCCCTCACAGCTTTTATCAAATATATAACTCAGTGTTGCACATTGTTTTCCTTATGCCAGGGGATGTACTCCAAACATTCTGTCAAGGTTGTCTTCAGTCACACTGTGATTCAAATTTCTTTGATAAGCCTAAAACATTATTTATATCCTTCCTGAAATGTATTAGCTAGACCTCGGTCTGTCGATTTCTCGCACATTGTTCAGTACAACAGTTGTGTTTTAGAACTAAAAGCTCATTTGTTTTGTCAAGTTGCGTATTATACATTGACGATGGGGGGTAATGTTAGTTTGTGTAGAACATTGTTCAGTTAATTAAATATATATATACAGATGAAGGCAGAATTATTAGCTCCCCTGTTTATTTTGTCCCCACTTTGTGTTTAACAGAGAGAAGATTGTTTCAATACATTTCAAATCATAATAATTTTAATAACTCATTTCTGATAGCTGATTTATTTTCTCTTTGTCATGATGACAGTAAATAATATTAGACTAGATATTCCTCAAGACACTTCTATACAGCTTAAAGTGACATTTAAAGGCTTTCCATGGTAATTAGGTTAACTAGGCAGGTAAGGGTAATTAGGCAAGTGATTGTATGGTTTGTTCTATAGACTATCGTAAAAAAAATAGCTTAAAGGGGCTAATAATATTGACCGTAAAATAGCTCTTAAAAAATTAAAAACTGCTTTTATTCTAGCCAAAATAAAACAAATAAGACTTTCTCCAAAAGAAAAAATATTATTAGACATACTGTAAACATTTCCTGAATCTGTTCAACATCAATTGGGAAATATATAAAAAAGAAAAAAAATTATATATATATATATTTGTGTGTTTTTGAGGTATATTTACTGTATTCTGAGCTACAGTAACCTCTTGTTAGCTGTTTCCGATGTTTTTTTAGGTTGAACTATAAAAACCATGCATCCAATTTGACTTTACTTTTAGGCTAAATGTAGAAACAAACAAATATTTTTCAAGAAAAGTGTCCTTTAAATACTTAAAATGTCTATCGATGCTCTGATCAGCCGGTTACAGACTGTTGAATGGTGTTTTTCTTGCATAGACTGATTGGCGCCATTTTGCGCTCAATATAGTATCAACTGTTTTAGTGGTGGTCAAATTTATTTTATTATCTTTTATTTTAATTATTAAAAGTCTTATTTAAAATACAGATCAGAGAAAACTTCTCGCTATTAAATGGCTGACGGCTCCATACTACGGTTGGGTCGATAGACGATCCTATCATCCATCGGCGATGGTCGATAGACATCACAATGCTAAGCACGCATTGTGATCCTCTGTCGCAAACCCGCTCACAAAAAACACACACTCAGGTCCTCTTTACACTAATTTGTCTTAGTTTTAAAATGCCATTTTAGAATGAAAGCGATTCACATCCACACTGCCGTTTCACCTAGCATTTCTGAAAAGCCCTCCATCCACACTATACTGCTGAAACACACAAGGACACACACAATGTCATGCGCTCGTCTGAGCTCCAGCAGTCAGCGGGAGCTTTAAGCACAAAACCCCAGAGAGCAGTGCACGTCAGACAGTTTATCAAGGATGTACCGCTGGATGGCGTCTCACTATAGTTGTTAAACGTGACATTTAATTAATCTTGTCTCTATCTAACGACTCTTCGGTCTTTTGAATCTATCAGGTAACTTGTCGCAGCGTCAGTACTAGGCATGGGAAGATGATCAGATTTAAGGTTTACCATGGAATAGTCAAAGTTTGAAAAAGTCAAAGTTTTAAAACTGTTCCTAAGGACGATATAACAGTAAGTTTATTGTTTTTTATTTTTACATGTTTTTCACAACTATGTTATTTCATTTTTTACGTCAACTTTCTCCTCAGCAAAAAAGGAACCTCTACATCAAAAGCTACTGTTTTAATTTTTTAAAAACATTTCATAAAATAAAATATATTGTGTTAAATGGGGGGTGGGGGGTTACCCAGATATTTAAAAAGAACGTATTTTGGAGCAGTAATCACAGTGATACTGTGAAACTGTGATATTTCTATCCCAGGTTATCAAACTGTCAGAAACCTAAATCGGCCCATACCTAGTCAGTAAACTGCTTCAATCTTTCATACGATGCCAAATTGGTCTACATCGCCCGACCCTACTCCATACATCTTGTTTTGACGTCCTTCAGGGTTGATATATAGTTAATTAGGGGTGTCAATCTCCCCCAAACCCCCACTGTATTTCACACACTAATTATCAGCAATAAAAATACCAGATAAACCTATTAAGCAGTGTTTTTGTGAGCACAGAGCTTGTTGGTTGAGCACATCTTTAACAAAACAGGTTTGTTTCATAGTGGCATTTGTGCAGAAAAAAAATTACATTTCCAACTAAATACAATCTAATCTAACAAGTAAATATTTTACATATTGTCAGAAAAGAGGCTTATTCTTACAAAAAAAGAGGCGTGTGCCCAAACCCCACCCCTAACACCACCACTTATTGGGGGTTGAGCAAATCATACTAATGTGTAGGAATGAGATTACACACAAAATAATAAAAATTTGCCACCAAATCAAAAATGTTATGTTCGTTATGAATTTCTGTGAGGAAAAAACTCGTCTCATGAATCATTGAGCGTGCAATCTAAAAATGCTGAAATATTTGTGTATGCACATCATGATTTTGCCAAGTAAGATGCGATCCTGGATTAACATATATGTTGATCCTGGAACATCATTTGTAAACATCGAAAATGTCATCCATGCCCATTCCCTACCCCTAAACCCAACCAAAACTGTCAAATATTTCCCAAATCAAAGGGAAATCATAGTTGATAAAAATCATGTAGAAGTGACTAAGCCTAACCGTAGGCCTAAACATAACATAAACAGTAAGCATATCTCTTAATTCTGATTGGCTGATTGGATTGTTGTTCCAGGATCAACATAGTTGAGGAGTTGGTGAAATCAGGTTGGCGATTTGATATATACTGATTAATACTGATGAAAAAAAATAGTAGTTCTGTTATAAATTATAATGTTTTGCTTTTATAACATGTAAATAAATAATGTATTAGTTAAAATAAAGCAATGATTTCTGGTCATTTTTAAATAGTATTAAATAAATTAGGAAATTATCCGTGGCAACTATATTTACCTTCATCCCACTAGCCTCAATCAAGTTTTTAGCCCTTCATAAAAATAGTTTGGGCATTGCTTAGAAGAAAACTTAAAAATGGAGGAAAATTAAAAGAGACATATTACAGATAATCGCTTGATAAATATAACAATACATATTATAAAAAGCATTATAGATAACACATATAGCATTATCGAGAACGATTCAGAAGTAACGTTTTTAGAACGTAATGGAAACATTAGCAAAACCATCACATGCTTTTGAAAAAAATCAAATCAACATCTTCTGAATGAATGTTATCAAGATTGACGGAACAATTCCATGTAACAAATACATTAGCGCGTCATGAGGCAGATACAGAGTATAGTAATATTGCTGGTTATTCTGCATGCTTACTGTACGTATTTGTTAAAAGTGTCTGTTTTGCTCTTAGTTGTCAGTATTCCCCGGCTATTAGAGAAATAGCTGCCGCTTAGCATCACAACACAGCCAACAAGTGACCGGTGGAGCGGTTAAAGTTCACCTCACCTGCCTCCGGTGACCCATTTTGCGGTTCATCATGAGTGGCTTCAGTCCAGATGTGACAGTCACAGCGGTGCTGTTTTGACACGAGTCGGCTGCGAGTAAGCTTTAATCACTGGGCATTACGAAGCAATGAGTAAACCGAAAACAGTCCGAAAGTCCCGCAAACTTCCGCGCTTCTGGAAGGAACTTGACGCGTATTGTTGGCTGCTCTTGACAATGACTCAGGAATGTTGTCTGGTTAGTAGCGACTAGCAAGCCGACACGTGACGTCACAGGCACTTTAAGTTTGTTTATTTACTTTTCCCATTTTTTTGTGTGTCCATTTTATTCATATATTCATTCAGTCATTTTTATCATATTTATTTATTTACTGTTTGTTTGTTTGTTTGTTTTGTTTGTCTCCTTTCTTTTAGTGAATTTGTCATTTTTGTTTATTCTTGTCTGTAAGTCAAATTTATTTATTTATTTATTGTTTATTTGTTTGTTTGTTTGTTTGTTTGTTTGTTTGCTTGCTTGTTTGTGTAGTTTGTTTGATTGTTAACTTTTCCATTTTTGTGTGTATACCATTTCCTTATCAGTTATTTATTCAGTCAATTTTATCATAATTATTTATTGTTTGTTTGTTTGTTTGTTTGTTTGTTTGTTCTTTCCTTTTTTTGTGAATTTGTAATTTCTGTTAATTCTTGTCTGTGTCAATTTTATTTATTTATTTATTTATTTATTTATTTATTTTTATTGTTTACATTTTTGTGTGTATGTCATTTTCATTAATTTTTTGATTCAATCAGTTCTGTATCGTATTTTTATTTTTTTGTTAGTGTCCTTTCCTTTCTTTTATTTACTTTTATTTGAATGTATGTTGTTATATACCCTAGTTTATTGTCAATAACAGTTCAAAAAGTAAACAGTTCACAAAACTTGTGAATTTCCCTTGACAGAAAAAAAATATCCATAAATATGGGTTAAAGTAAATGTTATTGTATGTCCACTAGATGGAAGCACGAGCGCTGTTTTTATTACTGTAAACAGCTGTACAACCGCTCCAACTAAAAGAGTTACTTCACCCAAAAATGAACATTTCCTCATTCTTCACACAGGTTGTTCTAAAGTTGCATAGTTGCATTAGTTTTCTTTATGTTAAATACAAAGGAGAAATACAGCCATGACAAAAAATTATGTCAGTTATAATAAAAACGAAATGTTGTTGCTGCTGCTGCTGGTGCTGGTGCTGGTGCTGTTGTTGTTGTTGTTGTTGTTGTTGTTGTTGTTGTTGTTGTTGTTGTTGTTGTTGTTGTTGTTGTTGTTGTTATTGTTGTTGTTGTTGTTTTATGTCTGCCTCTTTAGATATAACTCCCTTGTCCATTGTTTTGTCTGTTTTGTCTTTTATAGAATTTTATAGATTTTTAATTTTTCTTTATCTGTAATATATTTTCATTCATACATTTTGTCTTTCTGTTTTTGTGATTTTCCTTTATTTGTTCGTTCATTCATTCATCATTTCTTTCTTTAATTTCTTTCTTTAAACTTTCTTTTTTGCTTTCTTTATTTTATACATTTTTTCTTTCTTTCTTTCTTTTTCATCCATCCATCCATCCATCCATCCATCCTTCCTTCCTTCCTTCCTTTGTTTCTTTCTGCTTTATAGTGTCTATTCATTCATGCATTTGTCTTTCTGTCTATGATTTTCATTCATTCATTCATTCATTCATTCATTCATTCATTCATTCATTCATTCATTCATTCATCCAATCAATCATTCTTTATTCTGCAATCATTCATTCGTTAATTTATTATTCATTAATTCATTCTTTCAATCAATCATTGATTTATTACAATCATTCATTCATTTATCATTCATTCATTCATTCATTTATTATTCATTCATTCATTCATTCATTCATTCATTATCTTTCTTTCTTTCTTTCTTTCTCTCCTTTTTCTCTTTATTCATTTCATTCTTTCTTTCTTCTATTGATCCATCAATCCTTCCTTTCTTCCTTACTTTCTTTTCTCCTTCCCTTTTTCCTTCCTTCCTTCCTTCCTTCCTTCCTTTCTTTCTTCCTTCCTTCCTTTCTTTCTTTCTTTCTTTCTTTCTTTCTGTTTTATAGTATCTATTTGTTCATACATTTGTATGTTTTCATCCATTCATTCATTTTTCTACGTTCCTCATTCATTCATTCATTCATTTTATTTTTCTTTCTTTAATTCTTTTTTTCTTTCGTTATTTCTTTCTTTCTTTATCTTTCTTTCTTTCTTTCTTTCTTTCTTTCTTTCTTTCTGTCTTTCCTTCAGTTAATCTTTTGTTCTTTCTTATCTGTATGTCAATCTTTTATTTGTTTGTTTAGAAATTATTTTTCCATTTTGTGTTATACATTTTTGTTCACTTGTTTGTTCT
>NC_141045.1:37827500-37970000 GCF_052040795.2 Danio rerio
AGTCTTATCAGCTATACACATGGATTTTACTGCTGTATGTTATCAAGGCATCAATAACCATGAGAAAAATCAGATAACATTCAACGTGAACACACAAAATAAAGAAAACAAAAATAAACTGCAAAATTAAACAATTATCCATGAATGGAGATTATTTAGTCACTTTATGGACATCCCTTTCTTATTTTTAAGGATTTTGTTATACGATTAATTTCTATCTTGTCATGTGTAGTCAACAGAGAGAAAAGGTTTAAAAGTTTGTGTACACATATTTAAAATTTTAGATGACTTTAGTAAAATTTTACAGGCACTATTTTGCAAAACACAACTATTGTTGATTGATTTTATTATAAAACATAAGCCTATAGATGTATAAAAGGTGTGCAATTGCTGATATTAAGGTACACGACAGCATTAAATAATGAACAGACAACAAGATAAAATATTTCTTAAACCAGAAGTATGATTTAACAAGAACATCTTAATTTGCTTATATTACCATTGCTGTAGCAGACGTCTAAAAAAGACGTCTATATACAGTTGAAGTTAGAATTATTAGCCCCCCTTTTTAACAGAGCAAGGTAAGTTTCACAGTATGTCTGATAATATATTTTCTTCTGGAGAAAGTCTTATTTGTTTTATTTTGGCTAAAATAAAAGCAGTTTTGAATTTTTTAAACGTCATTTTAAGGTCAATATTAATAGTCCCTTTATTTCTTCGATAGTATACAAAACAAACCATCGTTGTACAATAACTTGCCTAATTACCCTGACCTGCCTAGTTAACCTAATTAACCTAGTTAAGCCTTTAAATGTCACTTCAAGCTGTATAGAAGTGTCTTGAAAATATCTGGTAAAATATTATGTGCTGTCATCATGACAAAGATAAGATAAATCAGTTATTAGAAATGAGTTATTAAAACGATTAGAAATGTGTTGAAGAAATCTGCTCTCTGTTAAACAGAAATTAAGGAAAAATTTAAACAGGGAGGCGAATAATTCTGACTTCAACTGTATATAAACTAATATATTAATATATTGAAATTATATTAAAATATTAAGGCTAATTTATTAAGTTATGCTCCGCTTCCCCTCACCATCCAAAGACACGCCGTATAGGTGAAATGAATAAACTAAATTGGCCAGAGTGTATAAGGGGTGAGTAAATGTGAGTGTGTATTGATGTTTCCGAGTACTGGGTTGCGGCTGGAAGGCTATCAAATGCTTAAAACATATGCTGGATAAGTTGGCGGTTCATTACACTGTGGCAAAACAGTCAACACACAGGCCTAAACTGCAGCACTCATGGTCAAAATGACACAATTTGCTTGGCTCTAACCGTGCCAAAACGTTTAAAATATGCAACAAAAGCTAATTTTGCCTTCAAACAACACAACTTGCAAATAAGTATATTAGCTCTTTCAATCAATCATCACACAACAGACAACAAAATACAAAACACAGAACTCACCATTGCTTGCCATTGTAGCCTATTGCCAGTGTGATTTGTTGTCTTTCTATGTAGGCCGTGTCAAATTTTCCTTTCTGCAAATAATTTGATCCAGAATAAGAAATGCTTTGATTAAAAATGTATTAAATTCATGACATTTTTTTTTTCAAACTGTGGCTGAAAACTAAAATAAAGTAAAAACAAAACAAAAAGAACCCAATTAAACACTGTAGATATAACAGAAAACACATGCAAACCAAAATAAAGGAAAATCTATTGAAAGGATTGACCTCCTCCATCCATACTGGCAAAGAACAACATAGACCTGCCACCTTTTTTAAATGAGGTTTGCAGACTGATTGCTAATTGAATTTTCTGCACTGTCAAACCAGTGACTCAGAGATTTCATACTGATCTTAGTTTCTAATAGTTAGGAATAGATGGTTTTTTGGTTACCATAGCTAAAACAATGGGGTTTGGAGTGCTTGAATGACATCCGTAATAACTGTTTTAAAAAATTTTGGGCAAAATGTGTCAATCCAACGAGAAAGGGTTTACACATCTGCAAGACATGGTTTTGCTCTGCTGGGATAGTGTTGGGGAAAATGGAAGGGGTCCTAGTTTCTTTAACCAGGTCAAAGCTTACAAGAAAATCTGTAATAAACGGACTGAGCCGGAAAAAAATAATGAATAGAAATCAATATAATTTTATAAATTATGTTTAATCTATTACCTTGTGCACTTTTACATTTAAGGAGTATTTTAATAAATTATATATATCCTAAAATTATTGTTCTTTAAGCTAAATGAACAATTAAGCTAACCCAGGGTTAAGAGTTAAAATGGGCATCCCTTGAAGTTTTGCCGACAAAATTGCGGTCATTCCACATCCCTCGCCTTTAAAGCAAGAGTGCACAGCGAATTTACCAACCCAAGAACGTGGAAGGATTACCTCATGAATATTAAACATTTGGATTTGGATATTCATTAGACCGCTTTGACGTCACATCACAACCGTCCAATAGAGCAGCGGTTGCTTATGAATATTAAAAGTACAGCTTTTGCCATAGTAGGGATCGTAAACAGCAAAGGAGACCCAAGACCAACCCGAGTGGGCATATCAGATCCGCTGAGCGTGAAGTAAGCGGTCAGTCCTCGGGCACTGGAGATCAGATCACGGGGCGTGGGCTCCGGAAAGATCTTTCACTTATACAACTACAACAAATTAGTTCACTTCAAGACTGAAAATGAATCGCGGATCGCAAAAGTCGAGTGATGAGACGCTTATAGAAATGAGCCGAACTGCTTGGTCCAGCGGCGGTGAGTGTCCCAAACACGCCTTTACACATTTCCACACAAGGGTATAGTCGGAAAATACTCACTAATGCTCAGTTTTGTGCTTTATATGAAAGTTGGATGTGTTTTCATTTTTAATTTGACTTATTTAAAATGTGTCTTGTGAAGAGTTAATGTCATGAGGAGGGGATTTTTCAAATGCGCATATCCGTTCCGTCCTAATTATGCGCGACAACGTCTTATTTACGTTAGCTAGTTTACATTTAGTGCTAATTTTAATAACTGTATTCATTACCAGCTTGTAATGTGTGTTGTTTAGTTTGGGAAAGTCTGTCATTGGCGTTTAATTCTGTAGCTAAGTGTACCTACAGTATTGTAGCAACGGAAAAGTTGATAATAAACACTGACAGCTAGCATATAACAAGTATAAGCTACACTGGGGGGAAATGGTGTATAACTTAAACAAATTAGATTTCACAATTACAAAAATAGCCTAATAACTGGAAAATGGTGTATTATTATACGCTAAATAATTTTAAAGTATGATTTTAGAAGTGTTTATTTCAAATATATGAGTTAATACATGTAAAATAGGTGGACATTAATGTACAATGACAAATATTTTTGAGTTTTATGAACTTTTATTCACTTTGTTTTGAACACTTGATCAAGTTTTACCTTAAAGGGTCTTTGTGGATGTCTGTGAATGACAGAATATATTGGTTTTGTGTTCAACAGAAGAATTAATAAATCATAAAAGGTTAGATCCACGTTATTTTGAGCAAATGTTCCTTTTTAGGCTGTCCCTTTAAAATGGTCACATACTTTCCATTCTCCTGGTCATAGTTGTAGTCTACAGAGCGTTTTCTGCTTTAACTCATTACACATGTATTGGAATGGGTCTAAGTACAACACTAATAGGTTGTGCAGAGACCTCAGTATGATTAAAACACTACTTTAAACTATGTTGAACAGAGCTCTGTGGGTTAAAATCATACTATGACTGATAGTAAATTCTTCTTGTATTACTAATGTAAAGACAGATTGCATATGTCTGCACGTGTTAGACCTGTCTGAATGTTGCTGACTTTGTCTTCACTTGTCCGCAGCATTCGAGGAGTTCCCAGATAAGCTGATAACGGGCTCTATAAACACATCCATGCGTTCAACTTTGTCTTTAATTAACACTCTAGGACCAAAGACTAATTCTCTGCCACTTAAATCATATAAGCCTTCACCTTCAACTTTGTGACTATTAATGCCAGTTTGTTATTGTAGCTTGTGTATCTATTTTTTTGTTCTGCGTGCGCGTTACTAACCACAGTATATGTGGCATGTGCTCACCGTTTCCTGTGCTCGCGCACGCATTCTCACTTCCAGGTTTACACTCTGCTGTACCTAAAGTTGGCACAGTTTTGTTACAGTGGTGATGAGAAAGTGTGAAGCTTTTAAAGTACTCTATTTTGATTTGCATTATGCCAGTTGATGGTGTTTGTTCACTCAGACATTGTAGCTGAGACTTAAAAGTGTTATTGCAAGTGCTAAAATTCAGATATGGTGCTAATCAGTGTTCAATTTTGAGTATTAACAATAAACTGGTCAATCAGGACAATCAGAGCAGGGTTTAGAGAGACAACTGGCCTGTTCCACGACGGTGGCTAAACAAACTCAGGATTACAGGATTAGTTTTAAGTTGACAACCCAAACAAAGTGGCTTTGTTGGAACCATTGATCATCAACTTTCTCTGTTAACTCTGGCTTTGATCTTGAGTTTCATGCATGCAAATGAAGGTGGGACATCTGTAGCAAACAGCCAATCACATGTCTCGAAGCATAAGGATAGCTATCAAGACATTTGTGCTGCCCATTATATTACAAACCACAGGAGAGGGACAATTCTCCAGGAGGATAGCGCTCCTTCTCATACTTCATCCTCCACATCAAAGCTCCTGAAAGCAAAGATGGTGCTCCAGGATTGGCCAGCCCAGTCACCAGATATGAACATTATTGAGAATGTCTGGGGTAAGATGAAGAAGGAGGCATTTAATATGGTCCAACAGGCCAATCAGAGCAAGGTTTAGAGAGACCACTGGCCTGTTCCACGACTGTGGCTAAACAAACTCAGGATTACAAGATTAGTTTTGAGTTGACAAAACCAAACAAAGTGGCTTCATTGGCATACCATGACATTGATCATCAAGTTTCACTGTTAACTCTGGCTTTGATCTTGAGTTCATGCATGCAAATGAAGACAGTCAGAAGCAAACAGCCAATCACATGCCTCAAAGCATAAAGATACTATGATTGATTTATTCGGCGCAATTCACAGGTGAAGATTAAAAGAAAAATAAGAATAATTTATAGCGAGAGAAAAGTAAAGTTGAGAATGTGAATCGGTATTCAGAAATAAAAGCTTATATGTATTTATTTTAAACGCTTTATCTTAGGGCTGGGCCATATGGCAAAAATGCAATCTCGATAATTATTTTCCATATTGAACGATAACGATGTATATTTCAATATAAGTTGTTAATGCTTCCAGGTTTAAAATATTAATTTTAAAAAATATTCTTTTATAATTGTAACCCACAATATTTGTCGCTACAAAAATTAAGAGGGTCCATTAAATGGCATAATATATTTTCGGTTGATAAATTTTCAGCGACCGAAAATTCGGTACATCTCTAATATCAACACACTATAAGATTTCATTCATTGCACATTTCTGCTGTGTGATTGGCTCTTAGATCAATATAGAGTATAAAAGTCATTGTATAAATATGTAAAAATGTACATTGTTATTGACACAAATTTTTTCGCTATTCGATATAATATTATTTATCGGCCCAGCCCTACTCTGGCTCCTGTTTAAAAAAAAAAACTTTAAATTGCAGCTGTATATCTGTACATTTTTATTTCATTAAATAAATAAATAAATAAATAAATAAATAAAAAACTTTATGCATAATGGATTGTGAATATAATAATTGTATAAATTCATTCATGCAACATGCAAACTCAACACAGAAACGCCAACTGAGCCAAGGCTCAAACCAGCGACCTTCTTGCTGTGAGGCGACAGCACTACCTACTGCGCCACTGCTTCGCCTAATTATATAAATTATCTCAAATAATTATAATTAATAAATGATTGCTTTCGTGGGTCTCCTTATCTCCGGGTGCCGCTGTGGCTGGTGTATTCTGGTAAATTTTCTTACCCCTTGGTTTCGAGTGTGGTCCTGAAAAATCTTAATTTGAAGGGGTGTATACCCCTTTGCCCTTAGCCCTACGTCTTTAAGCTAAAGAGTATTGGGACACCACTACCTCTTCACGGGCATGCGCAAAACGAGGGGTACGGGTAAAGGGAAGGGCTAAGGGGTAAAATTGGGATTGGGCCTTACTAGACTGAAGTTACTTACCTAATTTGATTATTATATAAAATATTATGTTAATAAGAAGATTTTAGGATTTTATGTCTGATATATTGCTTTCAGGATCTAACTGATTTACCTTCCGTTCACTGTAACAAGATATCTGAGTTATATACGGCTGAATAAATATCAGCAAGTGCACCAAATAGTGTTGCTTATTTTCTCACTGAATATAACTGAAGTGTTATTTTTCTCCTCTCTGTGTCAAACTATATGAAGTAGGTCTATTACGATGCTTATATTAAGGTCTGACATTTTAATATATGTGATCATTTTTGAAGAAGGTGCGTAGTCTTGGACATCGGATACAAAAAATAATTGTAAATAATGTATTATAAAGTAGGTGCATATTTTGGTGTTGATAAATGAAACTGAGAAGATCCTTCATGAACAATTTTTAAAGGATGCTCAAATATCCACTTAGATGTCTGGATTTAGAAAGTCAAGCATGCTATTACAGTGCTTCTCCTCTTGTAGGGAGTTAACCGTGGTTTTTGGAGAACCCAACTTAAACATGAGTCTGGCCTGAAGTAAATTTAGCTAGTTCTGATGAGAAACCTTCTAGGATTTCAGCTTTATTTAGCTGCTTTTGGAGTGTGTGTCAGCATGCGGTCAGCAATTGGGATCGAAAACCATGTTTACTGTAAGATGTAACACAGATTATTCTCTAACAGAACAGAAGTCGCACAAAATACAGTGTTTTTTCTTATAGATTTGCACAATGTTGAAAAAAGTATGTGATGTTGTTGAGTGTTGCAATTAGCATACATGCACATAAAATACATTTAATTCACAGCACATATCAGCGATATACAGTCGCAATCAGAATTATTAGCCCCCTTTGAATTTTTTTTCTTTTTTAAATATTTGCCAAATATTTAACAGAGCAAGAAATTTTCACAGTATGTCTGATAATATTTTTTCCTCTGGAGAAAGTCTTTGTTTTATTTCGGCTAGAATAAAAGTAGTTTTTAATAAAAAATAAAAAAAAAACATTTTAGGGTCAAAATCATTATCCCCTTCAAGCAATTTATTTTTTTTAGTATAATTAACCGAGTGAAGCCTTTAAATGTCACTTTAAGCTGTATAAGTGTCTTAAAAAATATCTAGTCTAATATTATTTACTGTCATCATGGCAAGGATAAAATAAATCAGTTATAAGAGATGAATTATTAAAACTATAATGTCTAGAAATGTGTTGGGAAAAAAAATCTACCCTCCGTTAAACAGAAATTGGGGGAAAAATAAACAGGGGGGCTAATAATTGTGACTTCAACTGTATATGTGTGTGTGTATATATAGCATTTGCTGCCGCTTTCTCTTTAACCATTCTTTGAACAGATTATTAATTGGCCTAACATTAACCGTGTGCGCGGCATCCTCATTTCATTATCGCGCACAGAATGTTTTTTACCCGCTTTCTTTTTCTTGCTGTTATTTTTTTTAATATAGTTTAATAATAATCCTTTACAATAATATTGCTTTAATATGTTGTTAGAGGCATAGTTAACGGGTGATATGGGATTTTGAGTCAGAA
The DNA here is from genome assembly GCF_052040795.2 of Danio rerio. Classification (NCBI taxonomy): domain Eukaryota; kingdom Metazoa; phylum Chordata; class Actinopteri; order Cypriniformes; family Danionidae; genus Danio; species Danio rerio. The sequence continues at coordinate 37,835,214 of NC_141045.1, forward strand.
CAGATCACTGTGCATAGTTTCAGATGAGTGAAAATATATATATATTTATGTTTTGTTGAATAAAAACTGTATGTATACAGCAATATTTTGCTTGTTTTGACACATTACTTAAAATTTCTGGCAAGGAAATGATTAGTTTGTTGTGGCCAGAGAAAAAAAAATGGTAAATCATTATTGCGTTGAGCCCTGAATAGTCCTGTGAAAGAAAACTAATTGCAATCCGACACTTTTTTTTATGAAAGCATAACCCATTTGCTCATCGAGTAAGCTCATAAACAAAAAAGTGTTTAATCATCGAGGAAGCAAGTGGAAAACACACAAAATCTAAATGAAGTCATTTTAGCATGCTGCAACCCATGCCAAAGACAAATTAATATATATGAAATATATTTTCCCAACAACAAAATTATGGCTAGTGATAATGGCGAGTGGCTATTAACCAAGAAAGTTAATGTCAAACCCTGTATATATATATATATATATATATATATATATATATATATATATATATATATATATATATATATATATATATATATATATATATAATGTTTCAAACTGTCCTCAAACTATTTTATTATTTAAAATAATGGAAAACAATTCATCAGTATTCAGGGCTGGCCTGTGATTCTTAAATCTGTCATCTTTTGATATGTTAATAAACTATTCACATTCTATAATATCCATATATTAACTGTAAAGCGTTAATAATAATTGCTCACAGATATAAGGAATTAAACAGCACATATTCTAATGTGCGCACACTGTTATTGTTTTGGTTTCTGAAAAACCCTTTTCTTCTATGACCTTCACCTATTTTTGCACCTTCAAAGTGTGACAAAATAACTGAGAGTTCTGGAACTGTTCATATTATCTAAATAAAATTGACACTGATTTCACAACGACTCATTTTTAAAGGAAGACTTTTTTGTCATTTAAACATTTTCAACAGATGTTGAAAATAATGTTAATAATTTTAATAAAATAATTTTAATAATTCTTTTTTTATTGATTTCAGAAGACAACAATGGCTTCCATTCCAATTCGGATAAGGAGACGTTTCAACTTGAGAATGCTGAGGTAAAAACTTGAGTTTCTACACTGAATCGTTTGCTATTAGGGTTAGTGGAATCATTGAATTTCCATGCTGGCTGATGTATGCTGGCTAGTTTTGCTTTCCTTTCTATTGAGCAACAAATACCAGCATAGTCTTATATTCAGAGGGTGCTTACGCTTGTTAAGAAGCATTTGCAGCAGGGAAATCCCTTTTTGCTTTATTATGTAACCGTCTCGTTCAGAGCAACAGACAGATTTAGGTTAGAGACTTGAGATTTGAGTCACTAGAAGCACTCTGGTAACCAAACAGCAACTAACAAACAATGCGACCCCGGCAACCACTCACAACTGCACGCTAGCATTGTTTAAAATCTAATTATTTTCCGGAGCATTCATTATTTGAAATGGGAATCCATTTAAAGTAATTATACAGCTTTTTTGTTGAGACGAATAGGTAAATAGACAATCAATAGAGAAGTTTTTAAACATCTGCGTTTCACAAATGGTGTTTCGTCACGGGACGATGCATTAATAAGAGATGTTTATGTTTATTAGATCATCCCCGTGTACTTTATTAACTCACATCAGCGGACAGGTGTTCCTCCATCATGACACATTCATTCAAATGAGCTCTCCTTTCGCCACACACGTCCATGTACACTACTTTGCATATGAAAAATAAGCTGTACCTGTTCTCCAGAGTCTCTTAAGTATCTTTCGTTTTGGTTTACAGCTCATTTTGTGAGCAAAACAGCCTTTGGAGAAACTAGCGTGCAGTTTTTTGATGGAATAATGTAATCAAAATGTTCAATGTCACATTGTTGTGCTGTTTTGATCTTGAATGGAGTTTTGCAGTATGCTCATCCTGAATGTGAATGAGGACTAGGACTCAAAAATAGGACTCAGCAAAAGTTTCTTGTATGTATTTAATATTCAGTATGTATTTAATATTCAGTCTTGGCATGGTATACAGCAGGGAAAACAAGAATTAACAAGTATTGAACCATTTTTTCTTAGAAAACATACACATTTTAAATGTGCCGTTGACCTGAAATTTTCCCCGGGTGTTGGTAGCAACCAAGGAAATCCATATATGCAAAGAAAACAAATCTCATTAGTAAACAAATGAAGTTCTGAGTAATAAAATTAAATGACACAAAGAAAAAGTATTGAACACATAAAGAAAGTGAGGTGTAGAAAGGGAGTGAAAGCCCAGACAGCAGCTGAAATCTCTCAGTAGTTCTTCAGCAACTTATTTTCCCCTCTGCATATTTAATCAGATTTGACCATGGTGATATTAATATATCCCATAAGGGACCACTACATATTATGTTTATGATTTATGTTTTGTGGTAATGACAAATGTGACGGTTGCCACATGAAAAAATACTATAGTTATTTATAGTAATACTATAGTAAAGTGTATTATACGCTGTATGTATATTATAATATTTACAACACCAAGGTTCATGAATGCTACAGCATATCACTGTAATATTGACTATAGTTAACTGATAAACTGTAATAAACATGGTAGTAGGCAGTATAATAGAATTTTTACTACAGTAAACTGTGGTGTATTGTAATGTTTTGTGTGTGTATGTGTATATATACATATACAGTATATACATATATACAGTATATATATATATATATATATATATATATATATATATATATATATATATATATATATATATATATATATATATATACGTGTGTGTGTGTGTATATACATACACACACACACATATATGTATATATATGTATATACATATGTATGTGTGTGTGTGTGTGTGTGTGTGTGTATGTATATATATATATATATATATATATATATATATATATATATATATATATATATATATATATATATATATATATATATATATATATATATATATATATATATATATTTAATTCACATTCTACATTATTGGAGCAACTCTATTCCCAGACACCATAACTGAAAGAGATCTGATTGAGGTCCAGATTGTACAAAACTCCGCCTTAGGCCAGAGTGCTGTGATTGGCCAACTGATTTACTGCAATGTGATTGGCCGAACATCTTGAATTTGTCTAAAAGTTTACAAGTCAGATTTGTCTACATGACGGCAACACTAAAATTCATTGGAAGCCTTGTATTTATCTTTATGTTGGCAATAATTGCCAATATTATGTATTATAGCAATATTTAAAGTTATGATATAGATGTGTGCCATAGTAAAATATTAAAGGCTTGGAATAGAGGTCAAACTGAGTACTGTTGGCATACTATTAAGGTGCTTTTCAGTAATTCTTTAGGCCTTAACAGACCCCCAGTTTCTGTTCAGTTGCATTGCATGTGAAAAAGCAGCATGGACAGACTTCAAAATATCTCTATTTGTGTTTCACAGAAAATATATAATAATCATACAAGTTTAAACAACATTAGAGAGCATAAATAAAGGTTCATAAGTACATAAGTAATCACAATGTGGATGTGCAATATTGACAAACAAAATTGGATATTATTTATTAATTTATTTATTCAATTATTTATTTATGATAATGATAATTAAAAAATATTTGGTTTAATTTAGGCCTGAGCAAATATGGGACTAAAATTGCCAACAAGTGGCACAAATCCATGTTTTAATGAGCGATTCATTGAATCATTCGAACAAATGATTCTTTTAAAATGGCAGACTCATTTCAGAAACAAAGCAACTAACAGTATTAATGAATGGATCATTGAATCATGGCTTTGATCATATGTTTAAAAATAGATTAATTCAGGATTAAAACACTGAAGTGTTGCTATGAGATGCGCAAATGTTCTGCTCTGACTTTAATTATTTTCATAGGCAACTGAAAAAGTGACAATATTTAGTATAAAATGCAACTCAGTCAGTATGAACTTCTTATTTGGTAGACTGTAGTTTAATATCAGTATCACATATTATTTGTAATACATCTAATATTTGCAAAAATAGTTTGTGATGTTACTGAACTATAACGGCTTATTAATATATAAAAACACAAACCCATTTGGGATATTTTTTGCGTTCTTAATCTGAATTATTAGCTAGTTATTAACAGATCTTTAACCAATGCATCTGGACTCTCGAAATGCGCTTGTGTTCAGTTTTTGGCTAAGTAATGTCAATATTATCGCGTACTATAAATATCACACACCCCAGTTCTCCCTCAAATCTCTGCACTGATAAAATAATCATCAAGAAAGACTGAAGGTCACTTTAGCTGTTATCTTTCCTCCGCCCTTCTCTACACTTTCCATTGCCTTTTGTTTATTATGTTTTTGTGGTCTTTGACGCCCTTCAGTTTTTTTAAAGGCACAATATGTACGATTTTTTTATTAAAATATCCAGAAACCACTAGAACAGTGTTTAATATTTTGCTGACTGATACACTTACATTACTCTAAATGTTTGGAGAAATGTTTGAAAGCAATCCACAGAAATAAGCTATTTTAACTAGTGAGATTTTATGTTGTTAGATAGATCCGCTGTGTGTTCATGCTTACGTCATCACACATCATTGATTTTCAGTTCAAATTTATAGAAACAGAGAAACAGCAAAGATGCTTTAAAAATATTGTGTGTTTATATTCATCCTGATCTCACAAGGAGCCATTTTATGTAATTTATGCATGTTGTCAAGTGCTTAGTTCGACGGAATTCTTACAATTTTATTCATATGAAAATGTACGATTTTTAAATTGCGTTGGTTTTAATAATGTTTACACCAAAGATGCAGTAGACCGTCATAAAACTGCGCCTTTGTTTGTTGTGAACACACGCCCTCTAGTGGTGAAAATGACATACTGTGCCTTTATATTATTTATATGATAATTACTGTCAAAAAAGTGGCTATTTTGAAGGAATTAATATGATTACATTCATATTTGTTATGAATATTTACCTTTTAGTCATGATAATTACATACTCTGCCTTTAAATTAAACGTATTTTCAGAATTCATATGATAATGTTCAATTTTAAAAATGAGGTGTGTGCCAAAACCCCTTCCCTAACACTATTCCTCATTGGGGGATGAGCAGATCGAACTAAAACGTACAAATGAGATTATAGGAATTAATATCAGTCACTAAATTTAAAAAATGCAGTGAGATTGTTCTGGTTTTATTATGGTGCATTCTCTATAGATGTGCATTAGATTAGGAATGAGATTATACAAATTAATGTCAGCGACTAACTCAGAAAGTTACGAATTGCCACAAAATTGTGTTGGTTTTATTATGATGCATTCACACATGTTAAGTCAATGCAAAGATGCAATAGACATCCTATTTAATAAAGACTACAACTTCCATGATTCCCCACGTAGTCACAGCGTCATCAAACTGCACTCTTGTTTGTTGCGAATGCGCACCCTCTAGTAGTGAAAAGACATTCTGTGTCTTTAAATGAATGAAAGACCAGTGATCTGCTTCTCAGTGACCGCCGACACCTCTCTTCTGTCCATGTAGTCCAGGTTGAGTGTTGTGTCTGAATGCACAAGCACAGTGTCTGTGTGCTCGAGTCACTCTTCAGTGGTTGTGTGTGAGGAGTGTGAGAGAGAAAACACTGCGCACATCAGCAGCTTTAAAGGGGTAAGAAGGAGTGTGTTTGTGCTCGCTGTGAGTTTGGAATGTGTCTTAAAGAAACTGTAGCATGAAAACACAGTTTTATTTCAGATTGTCCATCGTGTGTTTTATAGATTGCAATAGGTTGTTATAAATATTAATAAAAAATTTTGTTTTTTTTAAGTAAGGTCGGTTAGCTAATTAAAACCTTTCTATTCCTTTAAAAAATGATTAATGCAAAATTAAATTAAATAATATCTACTGTTTAGCTTAATGTACTGAAATGCAAATGAAAAAGCAAAAGAAGTAAGAAGTAAATGTTGATTTTACTAAAATGAAAATGGGAAATAAAGTCACAATACTAAAATAACACTTCTTTAAAAAAACTATATTTTATTACAGTTATATCTGGAAGAAATGGATTAAAAATGGAAACAATTTGGAAAAAATACATTAAAAATGGGAACAATTTAGGAAAAAATACATTAAAAATGGGCACAATTTGTAAGAAGTGCATTAAAAATGGGAACAATTTGTAAGAAATGCATTAAAATGGGAACAATTTGGAAGAAGTGCATTAAAAATGGGAACAATTTGAGGAAAAATGGCATTAAAATTGGGAACAATTTGGGAAAATGCATTAAAAATGGGAACAATTTGTAAGAAATGCATTAAAAATGGAAACAATTAGTAAGAAATGCATTAAAAATGGAAACAATTTGTAAGAAATGCATTAAAAATGGAAACAATTAGTAAGAAATGCATTAAAAATGGGAACAATTTGTAAGAAATGCATTAAGAATGGGAACAATTTGTAAGAAATGCATTAAAATGGGAACAATTTGTAAGAAATGCATTAAAAATGGAAACAATTTGTAAGAAATGCATTAAAAATGGAAACAATTTGTAAGAAATGCATTAAAAATGGGAACAATTTGTAAGAAATGCATTAAAAATGGAAACAATTTGTAAGAAATGCATTAAAAATGGGAACAATTTGTAAGAAATGCATTAAAATGGGAACAATTTGTAAGAAATGCATTAAAAATGGAAACAATTAGTAAGAAATGCATTAAAAATGGAAACAATTTGTAAGAAATGCATTAAAAATGGGAACAATTTGTAAGAAATGCATTAAGAATAGGAAAAATTTGTAAGAAATGCATTAATCGATTAGTCGATTTTTTTGTTGTTGCGCTGAATCATCTGTTGAACTGCATCCCAATCATCACAAATACTGCAGAAGACCTACTGGAACCCTCAGCCAAGATTCTCACAGGCATGATCATATTTTATTGTGGTCAAATAAGCGTAATCTAGAGGCCTTTGCCTTTCATTTAAGCCACTTCTGATACCAATTGATCATCTAAGTTATTTTTTGCTGTTCCTAAAACTTGGATAGGCACCAAGACTTTTGTCGTGTAGAATTAAATTAATGATCTAATTATGGGCCTTTTACAAATGCAGTCAAATAATTAAGTAATATCTGTCAATTAAATTATTTATAATTTCAATGTTTCAATTAAAATGTTTTTATTGCTGCATATATCAGTAATTTATTCCATATTAGTTTTAAAAAATATGCCTGTATAATTATTAAGTTTGTTTAGTATTTTAAATAAAAAAATTGTCTAAATGAAAAAAAAAAATAATAATATATATATATATATATATATATATATATATATATATATATATATATATATATATATTAATATTTAAAATTTTGTATGTTATTTATCTGATTATTTATATTATATATATTATTTTTATTTATTTATTTATTTATTTTATATTTATTATTATTTTTTATTTAAATAAAAAATGTTCCCCAGTTTGCAGTGATTAACACTGTGCTTTTCTTTTTCATCAAACCAGATTGTTTGCATGCGCTGTTTGTTTGTTTTTTTGTGGTGCTCACAGCACTGGGCGTTTACTCGTCTGTGTGTTTACTGACTTGTAAAACCAAAGACATCATGCAAATGGATCTGTTCCTTTGTAACTTAATGCACAGGTTATCTGCAGTAATATGGCTGCTGATAGCATGTCTAATCAGATCATTTATCACAAAGTGAATCCAGCTTAATTTTGCAACAGATGAACATCAGATAGACTTTTATTGTGTTTATGTATTGTGTCGTGTGAACAGACGTGTGCGTTGTTTCCTTCATTAACCTCACAACACTACTGAATTCATCCACAGATCTGGAGAAAGAGAGCTTTATTTCTGAAGTATCGCTCCAGGGTACGACACGGTAAAAAGGGCTGAGTTTGTGAACTTTGAGCTTGCCTTGAGCATCTTGAATATGATCGTGTTAGACGAGTGCATTGTATTGGGCAACATGAAATGCATGGAAACGCATTGGGCAACGTGACTTATGGGTGTGTATGATACTAAGAGCTTGTGTTGGATAGTAGAAGTGTTTGCTAAGTGTGTTTACTGTTGGTTTTGCTAACACTAGTGGGATTAGAGGTTTGTTTAAATCACTAACTTTAATTATTATACATCACGTAACTATCATTGCATAATACCTGAATGATTTGCTGTTTTCATGCTATAAACTTTTCATATTTTGTGATTCATGTTTTTCCCCCATGTATTTATGCTCTTGAATTGCATTATAAGACCTTGATCTAACTATAGTTGTTTGTATAAAAATAGTTTGAACTTATTTGTTAGGTTAATCTTATGAATTACGGTACCAAAACTAACTGAATTTGTGTTATTCCATATACAGTATGTTATTAAAAGGTTAATCTTATGAATTACGGTACCAAAACTAACTGAATTTGAGTTATTCCATATACAGTATGTTATTAAAAGGTTAATCTTATGAATAACGGTACCAAAACGAACTTAATTTAAGTTATTCCATATACAGAATGTTATTAAAAGGTTAATCTTATGAATAACGGTACCAAAACTAACTTAATTTGAGTTATTCCATATACAATTTGTTATTAAAAACTACTAAAATGTCAATAAAAGTCATCAAAAGTAGTCCCTCAATGCCATTCATAACTGTAAAAACCTTTTAAAAATATACTAATGGTTAATTAACATATTTTTTAGTGTAACAAATGAAAAAGTGGAAATAAAATACTGTCATTTTTTCTATTTATGTGAATTCCTGAACAAGCTATTAATTTAAAACAATTATAATGCATACATTTTATACATAATTAGCTACAACATAGTGGAAAATTATATAAATAATTTGGCGAAATATCCATACATAGTATTAAAGAGATGGAAACTTGTTTAAAAGGGTCTATTTCGCACATAATTATGTACAAAACAGTAGAAATTTGCATTAATAAATAGTGAATAAAACAGTTTAAGTATTTACATTTTGCACATAGTTATGTACAAAAAAAAAATTAAAAATGGCATAAATTGTGAATAACATGTTTAAGATTAGAATTGATTATTATAAGATTACATTTGGCTCATTATTAGGTATTAATAAGTAGCAATTTGCATAAATAAATAGCGAATAAACTAGTTAAAGTATTTAATGATTACGATAATTATGTACGAATAAATTGCAAATATTATGTTTAAGAATAGAATTGATTATTGTAAGATTACATTTCGCACATTATTATAGCAATTATACGTAAAAAAAAAAAAAGTAAATCCAAGGAGTCATCTCTGAATAATTTTTTTCAGTGTATACTATGGCAATTTGCATAAAGAAATAGCAAATAAAACTGTTTAAAATAAAATTTAATGAATAAATAATGAATATACAGTTTAAGAATTTACATTTCGCACACATTTATGTACAAAAAAGTCCAAATTTGATGCAAAAAAAAGTACATTTGCATGAATAAATAGTGAATAAACCCGTTTAAGTATTTAATGATTATGATAAGATTATATTTTCACAAATATTTACGTATGAAACATTTGTAAATCGCATAAGTAAGTGAATTTCGACAAACTAATTTCGAGAGAAGCACGTGATGTGATTGATTGCGGCTGGCTGCAATTGGATCAATCCAAACTATAAATAGCCCAACTAGTAAGAGTGGCCTACAAGATTATTTCGCACATAATTATGTACCTAAAAGTAGAAAAATCACATAAATAAATAGCAAATTAACAGTTTAAAAAACTTCAATGATTATAAGATCACACTGCGCACATTATTATGTGCGATAAATGTGAAAATCACATAATAAATACGGAATAAAACTGTTTAAGAATTTAGATGTTATGAAAGGATTACACTTCGCTCATTATTATCTTTGAAAAAAGTTGAAAATTGCATAAATAAACGACAAATAAAACAGTTCCGTCTGTTGGAAACTGGTTTGGAATTCATTATTTTGCAGTTGCTTTTGGTTAGCCACATACATGAAAATATGTGAATAACTGTGAATAATTTTCTGTGCAGCCTGAGGCTGAACAAACAGTTCCTTATCGATCAGTGTTGAGAGTTTGTGAGCTCCAATCCTGCATATCTGCATGAATAAATAATGTTTATGCTTATGAAAGCAGCATTTTAAAGCATCAGAGCCTTGACGATCTGGAAATTCTGAACCCGTTTTTGAGAAGTTAGCTTATGCTTATCGATACACTACCAGTCAAAAGTTCGGCATGAGTATGATTTTTTTTAAACAAGACTATTCTGCTCAAAAAAACAGCATTCATGTAATCAAAAATCTGAAAAAGTATTACAATTTTAAATAGCGGTTTTCTCAGTGAATGTAGTTTAAATGTTAATTTATTCCTGTGATTCAAAGCCGAATTTTCTCCAGTATTCAGCGTCACGCTATCCTTCAGAAATCATTATAATGGAAGGATTTTCTCTTCCCTATATGTTCAATTATTATTGTTCTTTAAATTATTAACATTTCAAACATATTTTAAACATTAATATATTTTACTATTTTACTTTTTAGAATTCTTTAATAAAACAAATAACGACAAAAAAATTTTATTATTTATATTTAATATTATTTATATATATATATATATATATATATATATATATATATATATATATATATATATAAGAGGTATATAAGTAAATTATTTTTCATTCACTCTCGATTAATTTAATGTGTCCTTGATGTATAAAATAAAACACACTAATAATGGTACTTTTTTAAATATGTAAACAGTTATAAACACTGAAATAATAATTAATATGAATAATAATAAACATTTTTGAATCGATAGCTGCAGGTGATAATGATCTTATATCATTATATTTTTAATAATTTACATACAATTGTATTTAGTATGGAATAAATCAATTAAATTTAATTAATAAAAAAAGTTATTTTTAATAATAATAATAATGTACAAATATTGCATAAAAAATGTAGAATTTTATTTATTTTGTTTTACATCAGAGGAATAAATACATTTTTATTTAATCAAAAGGAAAACAGTTAATAATAATAATAATAATAATAGTAATAATAATATTTACTTAATTATTTTCTTTTCATCTTAGTCCCTTTATTAATCTGGGCTGGAAGGGCATCCACTGTTTAAAACAAATGCTGGATAAGTTGGCGGTTCATTCCCCTGTGGCGATCCCTAATAAATAAAGCGACTAAGCTGAAGCAAAATGAATGAATGAAGACATATTTGGATGAACTGTTCCTTTAAGAGTGCTTCAGCCAGATCCCTTTCCAAGCAAATCTCCCCTGGCACACAGAAATAATCTGAGCAAACACAGGTCTAAATGAACATCCTACAGTCTCTTTACTGTACGCAGGAGTGTGTTTGTCCTGGCTGTGTTTTCTCTACTCTCTCATCTCCTGTAATTACAAGCTGGAGGTCGCACGTATGAACGTATTATATATAATAATAACCATACGCTCCCGCGCTGACATATAGAGTAAGTACATATGCGGTGGAGTAAATCAGGGTGGGTATGAAGTGAGCTGCAAAGACACTAAAAACAGCTTCTGAGACATGTAATTATGCAGCATGACACAATTAGAGAGTCCTGCGCTATAAAAAACACAGCTAATGAACATGACCAGGCTTTTTATGTTTAAAGACATGCTATCATATGGGAAGGGAACTGCAGGCACTTTAATCTAGCTGCAAACCAATGTATGCAGGGATTTATAAAGACATTTACTTCATCCAAACTACAGCTGTACAATTGTCACCATGCCGCCCCTATTTAAATCATACATTTATTGGCAAGTTAATATGAAGCACCTGATAAATGTGACATGTAGGCAATGAATCTGAAACACTGGGAAAAATACAAGACAGATGGGAAAAAGAGAATATCACAGGCCTTAGTATTTACATGCTATCATGATGCTGAGGTTAGTCCTCTTGAAAGTGTCACGATCTGTAAATGGGTTTTAGATTTCACATGCAAATGACAGCAGAGAGAGCAATGATGTGCAAATATTTATGCCATTGTTTTCTGCCATTGCAAATAACTGGATAAAAATGCATCGCATGTTTCCAGTTTTAATAGCCTGACAACTTCCCACTGGCCTAGTAATAGCATAGCAACCATCCAAATCACCCGCAGCAGGCATCCATATTTCAATTGGCTCTATTTTGACGATCTAGGCACATACACTGCGTCTCAAATGGCACCCTCATGCACTATGTACTTATGCACTTGCACACTTCAACAGCATAGTATATGTTAATTTATATAGCGTACAATGTAGTGTCGTCCCAAATGGCACACTAATGTTTCTTTACCAAGCGGAAATTCAAACCGTTTCCCTGATGACGTTTGACGGTTAAATACTTGCCGTGAGTATTACCACATTCTCCATCGGGAGGCGCTATAATGACTCTCGTAGGAAAATTTTGCTTTCACAATGCAAAATAAATAAAGTTATCCAACATGTGCGGCTGATAGCTCCGCGTCTTCCGCCATGTGAGCAAACTTGCGGTCGCTGAGTGCGTGAAGTGTTTATCAGTTTTCAATGTGAACGCACTACTTACATTATTTATACTACAAAATAGCGTAGAACAGTGCATAAGTATACGATTTTGGGTTAGTCTAAAGCGCAGAGCGCAAAAGCATTAAGGGCATGTTTAAATCCAGTTTTACTATTTTAAATATGGAAAAATACGCTCTGTGCCACAGTGCATGGTCTAACGGGGTTGAGCTTATTCTCTTAATGAGTAATGGGTGTGTGTTGAGAATAATGTGCATTTAACCAATCAGAGTCTCATCTCACATTCCCTTTACTAGTCAGTTGTGCGCGTCGTTTGATATTTACATGGCAACTTTGTAAGTGTAAAAACTGAACGCTTCACTATTGCGAGAAAGCAGTTAAACAGAGCATCTGCAGCGAGAGGATAAAGAACGAGCCTCCACCATTCAGCCTCTTTACTTTCTATTTACTTTTACTCTTTACTCCTTTACTTTTGTGGATAAGGAAACGTGTTCTACGCAGAGACATCCATCATGCTGTGTTCCCACCACACCAAGAAGCATCAAGCGCGAGTGATTTACATGTTAAGTCAATGCAACGGCGCGAATAGACATCTTGTGACGCAATACATGTGATTGATGCGGCGGGAATGACACAATACATGTGATTGACGCGGCATGGTGCGAATTGAGCGTTTGACACGTTTAAGCGTGTTTCGCGCAAATTGCTCGAGAAAGAAAAAATCTGAACTTTAACGTAGGGTTGAGCTGATAGACGATGCCATCGTCCATCGCTGATGGTCAATAGACAACCTGATACTGAGCCGGCGTCGCCGATCCTCCGCCCCGTCCCCGTCGTAAACTCGCTCGTGAAAAATACACACTCAGGCCCTGTTTACACTAGTAAACAAATGTTAAAATGGCATTATAAAAACGAAAATAATCCACATCCACAACGTGTTTTACCTAGCATTTCTGAACAGCCCTCAGTCCGCTGAAAACGCACATCACGTGACCACACACACACACAAGTGGGGCTAACTGCAGAGCCACACACACACAGCCACACACTGCCATGCGCTTCTCAGTCTCTATGCATTTTTGGTACTCATAATTCCGCAAACGAGTGATAATCTTCCAGAAATCAAGAGTCTCCCTCCTGGTCCTCAAATACGTTACGCACTCTTCTCATCTCTCCTGGCTCTTCAGACAGGTCGCACGCACTTTATTGAATCCGCGTCTGTTCTGAAGTGGATTTTGACACGTGAATAAAGTGGATTTTGACACGGGAATGAAGCGGATTTTGACACGCAAATGAAGCGTATTTGATGCGGGAATAAAGCAGATATTGACACGTGAATGAAGCGGATTTTGACACGTGAATGAAGTAGATTTTGACACGCGAATGAAGTGGATTTTACATGGGAATGAAGCAGATTTTGACACGCGAATGAAGCGGATTTTGACTCGCAAATGAAGCGAGTTAACTTAAATGTTCACGCGTCTACATACGCAGGAATAGCCCGATTTATCCTTCTGGTGTGAACACAGCATTAGCCTCCATAACTAAATTCATTTGTTTAGCACAAAGATTTGTTTCAAAACCATTTCTAAATTAACTTCTTATTTCCAGCAAACTAATAAATGAGCAATAATAACCAAGTGTGGTCAAACAACTAACAAACAATAACGGTCAAACAATAACGAGTTAAGTCCTGTTCTTATGCCCCATATGGTCTAAAACCTGACAGGTGGACAAATCTAAGCTTGTTTTTACTAAAACAAATTTAAATATGCATTTAATAAATAATACTGCTAAAAATAATAATAATATTATACTTAAGCAAGTTGCTGTGCATTTGCTGTGTAAAATATGTGCTGGAATAGTTGGCGGTTCATTCCGCTAAGCTAAAGGAAAATAAATGAATGAATGAATAAAATTTGCATTGCCTTCTTCGAATCCCAACATAGAAAAGAGTGGATGAACTTTATTTATAACATTTTCCCAAACCACGTCACTAAGAATTTGTTCATTTTTTTTTTTTTTACCTTGGATTTGTTTACAAACAAAGCCACAATACAACACTGGATTTTCCAAACAATTGAAAATAAAAGACGATGCTGCGCTGATTTCATTTAATCTGACTGTCAGATCTTATGTTTAAGCACACAGCTGTCCTTACCAACTAAACATTTGAATTATTGAAGTACAGTTTGGGGCGGTGGCCTCATGTTCAGCTCAAACCGTCAGGGCCAGATAGCAGTGTGGTTATCTCCAAATGTAAACTGCTATAAGGAGAAGTGTTAGCATTGGCAAATTCAGCTCTGAAGGAAGACGACAGAATTTAGTCAGTTTGGACTTCAAAAAGTAGTGCTGCATGATATTGAAAAAAAATGCCCTTCCAGCAGCAACCCAGTACTGGGACACACTCATACAGTCTCACATTTACACACATACTCTACGGACAATTACACATGCAAACTCCTTCTTGTTATATATATATATATATATATATATATATATATATATATATATATATATATTATAATTCTAGATTGATTGGGAGGATTTTGTTGGGGAGTGAATCTGCATTAAATACGCTGATTATGATAGATAAATTCAATAGAGCAAGATACATATTAAATGAACAGTGCTTTGTGTTTGTGTTGAGATTCAGGCACAGGGATTGAATAATCAAATGTAAAACTGCACTGCTTTCACTGCATAAATTAAAATGAATCTTTCTCCAATTGTTTCTTGTGCCTGCATCCTTTAAATGTAGGAACAAGTTAAATGCAGAGCTTAAAACAACATGCAAATGATAGCCCTGCTATAACTATAATAATTATCCTCCAGACATGACATTGCATATGCTGCGATGCGACTATTACCGATGCCTAATTTCATTTTAACTTTCATTTCAAGAGTTGACACTTAGCTGATGATTGATTATAAAGCTTGTTTGGCATGCTGTCCTGGGAGAGAGCCCTGAGCTCATAAGATCTTCGAGCCTGGGGTTCCCTCCCATTTGCAAGGCGAGAGGGGGGTTTAAGCTCAGGTAGATCTGTAGAACTCCCCTGCTGTAGTAGCTCATAAACAGATAGTGATCGCTCTTAAGAGATATCTTCTTGCTAGGAGCATGTCTATGGTGCTGATTTGGATTAGCCAATTAACTTAACCTCCATGTTTTTGGACGGTGGGAGGAAACCGGGGAACCCGGGGGACTAGAACCAGTGACGTTCTTGCTGTGAGGCAATAGTGCTAACCACTGGGCCACCGTGCCACCCATCTAGGAAAGGAGGAGGAGTAGGGGTGAAAGGGGGGGGTTCTTCAAAACGAAGATGGCTATTATATGGAACTGAGGGTATTTATAGTGGCTTAGAAATCGTCTGATTGGTGAATCATTCGATTGAAAAATGTGGGACTAGCTGCAAGCAATCATAAGCACGTGATCCTCTCCAAATTAGTTAATAAATAAACTTCACTTATTATCGGGAGAAGTTATAAGACACAAATATTTCAACCAAAAGCTTTCCTCTGTGTGTAAAGCACTTCAATCCCTCCATCCGCTTTTTTTGAAATGACTGACTATATTGACGCCATTGATTATTTAATATTCAATTACTAAACACTAGTGCTGTCAATCGATTAAAAAAAATTTACTAATTAATCACACTTTTTTTGAAAATTAATCACGATTAATTGCATTTAAAAGACTGAAAATTGTAATTTTGGTTATTCAAATGTAAAATTAATGTAAACGTTGCGGCAGTATCCCACAAAAGCACAGAGACTCCCGGATACCCGCAAATGAATGATAATCTCCTGGAAATCGAAAGTCTCCCGCCCAGTCCTTAAATACGTTGCACATCCCTCTCCACCGCATCCCTCCTAGCTCTTCAGGTACGTCGCGCTCAACTCACCCCGACCGCTCTTCAGGTACGTCGCGCACAACTCACCCCTACCGCTCGTCAGGTACGTCTCGCGTGCACACGCCCCTACTCAGATACATCACTCACTCAATCCCTGACACAGACACACACACAGACAGATACACAGACACACAATGCACCAGAGCGACTCCCTTCAGATTCAACATGCATGATCGCTCTGGATAGCCTGGTGATGCAACATTAATTGCTTTATACTACAACTTGCCTTCAAAAAGTGCTTCCTTGGTCTTTTCCATATTTCTTTGCATGTTGAACACGTTCACCACAACAGGAAGTAAAAAAAAAAACCTGCGTGTTAATTTTTTTTTTTTTACGCATTAAATGTTTCAAAATAATCGCATGCGTTATCGCACTAATTTTGACAGCACTACTAAACACATTAACTCATTCAATTATTTTCAATGAAATACAATCTAAATGACGCAACATCACATCCACTAATAGGTTACGCCACAATAATACCTTACCATTGCAATAATTATATCCTGAACGCAAACATCATGATTGGGAATCACAATTTCTTGTATTGGGCTTTCTAATAGATCAAACCACCAAAATAAAGTAGCTAAAGAGCAGAAATGGCGTTGATGTTGATGTTGCTAGCAAAATTATAATCGAATCCATAAGAAATGTGTGGGTTTTTGAAAAGTATCTCTATTGGAGCTTGTAATCGTAGCTTTCATTCAATGTAAACAGTCTGCAAAGTCGTTAACCAAAAATTAGTGAACGATAAATATTGATATTGTCTCTCAAAAGAGTCAAAAAAGTTGTCTCTATAGTAATATAACAAGTCGTTATATTTTCATATCTGAATCTACTGTTGCCATCAACTCAAAGCAGCTAATTTGCATAACCCCGCCTCCCAAAACTTTTGATGGGCATTTGGTTTCCAAAAGAGAAAACATACAGAAAGCCCAATCAAAAACAGACTTAGCCAGCTGACCAATCAGAACAGGCTTATAATAAGGGGGTGTGGTTTACAGATGTGAATCTCTGAATTGATTCTAAAGAATCATCTCGAAATCAATGCAAAATGATTCAAACAATAAATGCATATTCTGATAAAATCACAACATTTTCTGAGATTAAAATACATTATGGGAGACTCCTGCACAATATTAGGACACTTTGACACACCATGTGACCGACTCTGTCATCTGAAGGATCTAGTTTGACATTGTGATTACATTAGAAGGATGGTGTCCGCCCTGCTGGCATGATGATGTCATCTCTGTGAGCCCCTGCTCTCTCTTTCCGCTGTATTATTGACTGGGTGTGTGTGTGTGTGTGTATATTAAAGGAGGGCTGCTTTACTGAGTGTGTGCCTGTGTGTATGTTTGCCTGCGCATGAGTGCGATTCGCTGGGCTGCAGAAGCAGAGGTGTTCTCCGCCTCTGGAGACTCCCAGGAATGATGCAGCACTTGATAGACGGTTTGGAGGTAAAACCTTACTCTTTTCTCCATTTTTCTTCTCCTCCATTCTCCGTCAGCAGGATGAGAGTCTCTAGGGAACTGAACATTGGATGGTCATCGGTAATTGCATTTACTAATGGATGTTGAGTTAGTGCTGCAGATTGATGGAGGCTGTGTTTTGTTAGTGAACGGCGTAGGGAAATCGGCAGTGTTAACCTCAGGGAAATGTTGCTGGGTTTTGGTCACATCCCTGAAAGTGGCCGTGAGAGAATGTAGAGGTGTTTTACGCCCTCGGCTGACTTTGTGGCTGCATTTGTTTGTGCATGTAAGTTATTTTTAGTTCTGTTGGAGAGCAGCTGCAGGATGACAGGCCCGGAGCAGCTCTGTTTTCCTGGCCCAGAGCACAGCCTGCAGTTGTTCCAGTCTCGGGTTGGATTTTGTCCAATCCAGGATTGGTGTGGTCAGTGCTGCCATCTAACATAAACACGGGGCTTTTAAAAAGTACACTCTGAAGTAAAAAGGAGCTTAAAACAGTAGCTGAACCATTCTGGTTCTTAATAGAGCAATGCTTTGAAAGTGCTATATACAAGAAATGTACTTGAATTGCAGACAGATGGATTCAAGGCATGGGAAGTACTGAAAAAACAAACATAGTTGCTTGAATTAAATTTGAAATATAATGTGATTATGGTTTTATTTCAAGGAATGTACTCAGTTGTCAAAAACAGAACAAAAAATGGAGAAATTCTGAATAAATATTTTTTTTTTCGTTAAATCATGTATAACGCTGACAAAATCAGTGGTGTTTCAAGAGTTCACACTTAGTAGCTGATGATTATAATGCTTGTTTGGCATGCTGTCCCGGAAGAGAGCCCTGAGCTTATGAGATCCTCGAGCCTGGGGCTCCCTCCTGTTTGCAGGGGAGTTTGAGCTCAGGTAGATCTCGATGAACTCCCCCGGCTTTTTTTCTGGCTAATGACAGAGATATAGGATGGCTAAGAAGAGGTGTACTCACTAAGATCTTGGCTCTGATATCAATTTGGTAAGTTCAATGCGTGTTTTTGGACTGTGGAAGGAAACCGGGGAAAACCCACAGGAGCACGCGGAGAACATGCAAACTCTGCACAGAAATGTTAACTGGTTAGAAGGAACTTTAACCAGAGACATTCTTGCTGTGAGGCAACATTGCTAATCACATGACGCCCATCTGGAAAGGAGAGGGGGTAGGGAGGGATTCTTTAAGATATTAAGATAAGAAAACACTATTCATAGCGAGTTAGGAATCATCTGATTGGATAATCAATCACGAGCTGATGTGATCTTCTCAAAATTAGTTTATAAATAAACTTCACAAAGAGTGCTGAGGTAAAAGTACCATTACTTACACAAAAATTTAGTGCAAGTAGAGTAAACGTATCAGTTGAATGTGAATATTACCCATAGTATGAGTAAAAGTATCCCTTTTAAGAGTACTCGAGAGTAGTGAGTATTACGCTGTGAAAGGTTGATTTGTCAATTTGTGCATGTGTGTGTGTGAAAACGTAACATTCTGTAGTGAATTTAGTGATTGTTTAAGGTCATTTGGTGATTTCAGTCACTATACTGTAGACATCCGCCATCTTCTCATTAGTGACATGAAGTCTAAACTAGGCATGGGACGATAACCGTATTCAAGGTATTCCGCGGTTTGAAAATTGTATGTTGTATCGTTCCTAAGACATGTACGATTTTTTACTAACTTTTTTATTAATACAATTTTTTATTTTTTATTTTTGTTTTTAGGACAACAGTATCTCCAGCAGAAAAGATCTCAAAAGATGCTTTAAATTGTAAAGAAATATGTGCTAGGCAAAAAATAAAATTCAAGAGTTTACACTTAGATATTGCTTGACAACTGTAAGCAGCAACACTGAGCTCGGAGATAGTTGAGCCCAGGGCTCCCGCCAGGTCCGTAGAGCATGTGAGGGGAGTACGAGATCAGGTGGTTCTCGAGAGCTCCCCTTTTTTGTAAAGGAGAAAAAGAGGAGAAAGGGGGTGGATGGGGGGTTTCTTAGGAAAACGAAGATAAGGGAGTAATATCTAGCTAGGCTACTTATAGTGAGTTAGGATAGATCTGATTGGCTAACTAATGAGTGTAGAGAGGCGGCCAGCTGCAGTCAATTATATCACGTGCTCCTCTCGAAATTAGTTTAAAAACTTCACTAAATGTGGTAAGATCTGAAAACGTGGTAAAAATACACTTTTCCGGATTGCTTTTGAAAACACTGTTGGTTAGGTTTAGGAAAGGGGGTGGTTGGGATTATCGGTCAGTCAGTCAGCAGCGGCCTCTGGTGGATTTACATGAGAACAGCAGGCACTTGTGTGAAAAAAACTGAGATCTGAAAAAGCGTACAGAGCTGCCTCTGATGGATTTACGAAAACAAAAACTCCAAAAAAAAAAAAAAGTAGCTCCTGGGATGTATTTCGCAATCTCCAGAAATGTATACAGGGGTTACGTATCAATAATGAGCCTGGGTTGCATCTTTCTGTTTGTTGACACGCTTAAACTCTGACCACGAAATTCTGCATTAAGTGACTGGGTTTCTTCCTCACATAATTTTAAATGTGACCCAAACTCGAGTCTGGATTTTCTTTAGCATGCAGCTTGTTTTGAAATATTCGGTGCAATTGTGAAGCCTTTGTGTCTTGAGGATGCTCGTGTTTTTATTGGGAATTTCACTGTCTTGAATTTGCTTGAAGAGTTGAGGCTGCTGTACAACTATCATGTTAAATAATGCACCTAATACTGGAAACCTTCATTAAATATTAGCAAGATCATACATTGGTTATATTTAAAGGCTAATTTAATTGATAGATAAGGATCAGTTTTAATATGTGATCCAATAGTACAAAAAACAACGTCAGGCTTCTGTACCTTGTTTTAAAGCTTGCTGTTGTTAAAACCGATGTATTTGTGTGTGTGCAGGTGGATAAACAGCAGCAGAGTAAGGACTCTGTGTACTTCAGGGATGGTGTACGGAGGATAGATTTCGTCCTGTCTTACATCGACGACAAGGATGGAGAAAAGAAACAGGTTTGTCACCTCCGCTGTGTAATCATATGATGTTATTATGCTTTATTCTGTCAGCCGAGAGGCAGTTTTTAGGAAAATACCAAATTTACCTAAACAAATAATCAACATGTAAAGTGAAGTGCCACTCTACAATGACTCACATAGAAAGTCGTTTCAATGCAGTATTGCCAACTATTTTCAACAGCATCACCGACAGCATGTTGAGAAGAGTAAAAAAAGTCGCTAGATATGCTGCTTGTCGCTTTTTGGAAAATTTGTCACTAACTGGGTCTGAAAAGTCGGTAAATAAAGTGACAAATGTGGTCTATATGTTGTAATGAAGTTAGATGGCCGCCTAGCTATTGGGAAGGAGGCGGAGAACAGACAAACCTTTAAATAAAAGTCCTCAGTCCTGTCTCATCTAGCACTGGCGGTTCTCCTCCTTTTAGCTTCCAGGGCTTCTCCGTGAGACTCGAGGCAGGTGATGCATCCAGGTGTCTGATTATCCTACTCACGCCACCCGCCTCGTACACCGTCATGGCTCTCGGCCCCGCCTCTCTCGCCACATATACAAATATAAAAGAGAAAAGAAAAAATAGATTTCCACATCAATGAAGGTGGAGCCTTTAAGCCATGCCCACCAAATATATCACAACTGACCAATAAGACTCTTAACGTCTGATTCATACAGGGCTTCAGTGTCAATGATTGACGGAGGGCGTGTCTGAAGTTGGGGTTCACGCATTCATTGTAGCAGTGTCAACCAATGGAATTAGACCGCAACTAGCTACTGTCTGAGCCGGGGTATTTGCCAACATATGCTCGTTCTGAAAACGTAGCCCGATATACATTTCTGGAGATTGCAAATTATGTAGCTAGAAAAATGCATGGCTGCATTTTGTCTTTAAAATGAACGCTACAGGGCGGTATGACCTTTTCGCGCTAGCAGCTGACAGCTTAACTCTGTATGGACGGCTTTCCTGCTGTCGTCAGTTTGTCCAGTGGCTCGCCGCATATGTTGGCGAACTTGAGACGCAGAGAAGAGCTGACTACCCACCCCGACGAGGTTCGAGTGTGGCGAAGAACTGTTCTAGTAAGCAGGTAAGACAAATTCAAAAACCAAAAAATAAAATAAACAAGTAAATAACAGGGTGAGAATGTGGTAAAATCTGAAAGCATGGTAAACGTCAGGCAAGGGCATGCGCGAATGGCACTCTCAAGAGAAATTTGAGATTTGTAAAAGCGTACACAGCGGAAACAAAAATGCAAAAAAGCGTAGCTCCTGGGACGTCTTTGGTGCTCTCCAGAAATGTATATAGGGGTACAATTTCAGAATGAGCCTGGGTTGGTATTTGCATAAAGCTGTCTGAATGGCTGACACTTCCATTGACGCTTGATAAGTTAAGAAATGCCCAACTTCTGCAGCGAGCAACGCTGCTGAAGCACTGCCAACGGATCCACAATTCAGTTCAGCAACGCTTGACGTTACCCATTCGAAGTGAATGGAAAGCATTGACGCTGACGCCCCGTGTGAATCGGACGTAAAGGAGTTTAAAAATGATGTTTTACATAAGTTTCTAAACTATATCAGGGCTTTTAAATAATCATAAACACTTTCAGCACTGGCCACTAGATCTTCACAGTCACCCCTGAGAACCCTGTGTGTTATGAAAACGCTGTGAAGTCTCACACCGGAGTGTTTGTGTGTCAGGTGTGTGTACTTCCACATTCTTGCTATGCACAGAGTATGTGCTTTACCAGGGCTGGGCAGGAGCTCAATCTTATCAACAAATCGCTTTTGTAAAGCACAAATCAGTGACTTTTAGACTTGTTATTAATCTTTCTTGCAGGACCGAAGGAAGGTGTTTGAGGCTAACTTACAGAAAGCCGGACTGGAGGTGGAGACCGAGGACAAATCTGTGAGTGAAATGTGTGAAATCCCATACTGTATGCCAGAAAAATCCCTTTCATTGGTTCCTGCTGAAATACATACATTAATTCATAAGCTGTAGATGAATATTTACAGTTTACTGCATCCAAAATGTGCTACCGCTGAAAAAGAATATGCTCTGTATTCAAGAATTTATTTAATGGTGAGATGTCAACTCTGATATCATGGCTAACACTAGTAAATGATTCTGTCATGCATTTGCATGTTGTTAGCATGCTTCTCCTTACATGTCTCTTCAGGAGTCTGAGGATGGAAAGACGTACTTCTTGAAGATCCACGTTCCATGGGAGGTGCTGGCGACATATGCCGACGTCCTGAAAATCAAAGTGCCTTTCAAAGCCAACGATATTCCTGAAAATAAAGAGATACCGATGGGCTGGCTCTTCACGCCCTTCCGCCTGCCCGACCATGTGATGAATCCAGAGCCCGACTTCTTCACCTCCACGTTCGACAAGAGCAAGATCGACTTCTTCCTTATTGAAGATAAAGAAACCCTCTTTCCTGCGTCCACGCGCAACAGGATTGTAAGAAACGGTTATTTTAAGACTTTCATACATACAGTTAAAGTTAGAATTACAGTGCATCTGGAGAGTATTGATGGCGCTTCACTTTTTCCACATGTTTATATGTTCCAGCCTTATTCCAAAATGGATAAAATTGATTGATTTCCTCAACATTCTACACACAATCCCCCATAATGACAATGTGAAGAGTTTTTGAAATTGTTGCAAATTTATTAAAAACAAAAAAGCTGTAAAATCACATGTACATCAGAATTCACAGCCTTTGCTCAATACTTTGTTGATGCACCTTTGGCAGCGATTACAGCCTCAATTCTTTCTGAATATGATGCCACAAGCTTGACCTGTCTTTGGGAATTTTCCATTCCTCTTTGCTGTACCTCTCAAGCTCTATCAGGTGGGAAGCGACAGTCTACAGCCATTTTCAGGTCTCTCCAGAAATGTTCAATAGGATTTGGTCTGGGCTCTGGTTTGGCCACTCAAGGACATTCACCAAGTTGTTGTGAAGCCACTCCATTGATATTTTGGCGGTGTGCCTCGGATCATTGTTCTGCTAGAAGACGAACCGTCACCCCAGTCTGAGGTCAAGAGCACAAGAAGCAGGTTTTCTGCATTCATCTTTCCCTCTATACTGACTAGTCTTCCAGTTCCTGCTGCTGAAAAACATCCCCACAGCATGACGCTGCCACCACCGTGCTTCACTGTAGGGATGCTGTTAGCCTGGTGATGAGCGCTGCCTGCTTTTTTCCAAACGTAACGCCTGGCATTCACTAAAAGAGTTCAGTTTGAATCTCATCAGAGCTGAGAGTTTAGTTTCTGATGGGCTGAGAGTCCTTCTGATGTCTTTTGGCAAACTCCAGGCGGGGAGTGTCTTCCGTCTGGCCACTCTACCATACAGGCCTGATTGGAGGATTGCTGCACAGATGGTTGTCCTTCTGTAAGGTTCTCCTCTCTCCACAGAAGATTGCTGGAGCTCAGACAGAGTCAGGGAGGTGATCAATAACCCAATGGTCACTAAGGCCCTACTCCCCCGATCACTCAGCTTAGATGGCCGGCCAGCTCTAGGAACAGTCCTGGTGGTTCAATTATCTTCCACTTACGGATGATGGAGGCTGCTGTGCTCATTGGAACTTTCAGTGCAGCAGAAATGTTTCTGTAAGTTTCCCCAGCCTTGTGCCTCCAGACAACCCTGTCTCGGCGGTCTACAGACAATTCCTTTGTCTTCATGCTTGGTTTGTGCTTTGACATGCACTGTCAACCCTGGGCCCTTATATAGACAGCTGTACGCCTTTTCAAATCATGTCAAATTAGGTGAATTGACCACAGGTGAACTCAATGAAGCTTCTGAAACATCTCAAGAATGATCAGTAGAAACAGAATGAACCTGAGCTCAGTGTAGAGTTTCAGCCAAAGGCTGTGAATACTGACGTACATGTGATTTACATGGTTTTTATTTTTAATAAATTTGTAACAATTTCAAAGGGGATTGTGTGTAGAATGTTGAGGAAATAAATTAAATTAATCCATTTTGGAAAAAGTCTGGAACAAAAAAATTTGAAAAAAGTGAAGCGCTATGAAGACTTTCGGGATGCACTGTATTAGCCCTTTATATTTTTTCCCTAATTTCTGTTTAATGGAAAGATTTTTTTCACCAATTTTCTAAACCTAATAGTTTGTTCTGTAGACAATCTAAACACAATCTTGCTTAAGGAGGCTAATAATATTGATCTTAAAATGGTTTAAAAAAACAACTGCTTTGATTCTAGCCGAAATAAAACAAATAAGACTTTCTCCAGAAGAAAAAAAATATTAGGAAATACTGTGAAAAATTCCCTGCTCTGTTAAACATCATTTGGGAAACATTTGAAAAATAAACAAAATTCACAAGAGTGTGAGTAATTTTGACTTTAGCTGTCAATAAACTTAATTACAGTATGCTCAAACTTTAAATTGAGCTCAAACTAGACACAGATATCCCAAACAAACTGAATTCTTGGTTTATTTTCTTCTCCGTTTAGGTTTATTACCTCCTTTCCCGAATCCCGTACAGCACAGAAGACAAAGATAAGAAGGGTATTAAGAGGTTGCTGAACAACGGGACCTACACGTCCGCCTTCCCTCTGCATGACGTAGGTCTCTCACATCAGACAACAAAGGGCATTAAACCTCATAGAAATAATGTACATTACTGTTAATGTGTGTTTTTGCAGTGTCGATATTGGACCAGGTCTCGTGATGATAACTGTGAGAGCGAACGCTATTCTCTGTATAAAAACTGGGCTCGCTTCAGCAGCTTCTACAAGGAGCAGCCGCTCAACCTCATTCGGTGAGAATTCCTGTGTTTTAATCTGATTTTTACTCTTTTTACATTTACATTCAACGGGCGCTTTTGTCTAAACTGACTTACAATTGAGGAGACAAGTGCTGATTATTACAATACAACTGTTTCTGCTCTGAGAATTCAGTCCTTGGGGTTTGGGGAGTGTGTTTTCAGAGAGAGCAGTGTTTCTACAAGTGGTTTGTCAAACCTACTCACCTGTGTGAGGCATTGGGTTGTCACAATACTGGAATTTTGTACCCAGTTGATACTGAAGTGTTAAAAACATCCATTACCCGCTAACATTTGAGCGCTGCTCAGCATGTTCTTAAACAGCGCTGATTGCCATTGTGTTCACATGCTCAACAGAAATGACTGTGATTGGCCGTGAAGGTCATCAGTTCACCAAACTCACCGCTGTTTACTGAGTGTAACCACAGATACAGGGACACTGGAGCTTTTTAAAGCCGTGATTCATCAGCGGATCTTTTGTATGTCAGCTTCTATACAAACCAGCTGATCGACGCGACTTTAAAAACGCTCCAGTGTCCCTGTACACTTGCCGGCAGCTAGCTCTCTGCAGCTCTCATATGGTCGACTACTGAAGCTAAGCAGGGCTGCGTCCTTTCAGTACCTGGGAGACCACATGGAAAAGTCAGGTTGCTGTTGGAACTGGTGTTAGTTAGGCCAGCAGGGGGCGCTCAACCTGCGGTCTGAGTAAGTTCTAATGCCCCAGTATATGACCGGGACTCTATACTGCTCAGTGAGCGCCGTCTTTCAGATGAGATGTTAAACTGAAGTTCTGACTCGACTCTGTGGTCGTTAAAAATTATTATTCTTACTTAATAAATGACGAGGCATTATAAGCTGAATCTTGTGGCTCCTGTCTCGCAGGAAGTACTATGGAGAGAAGATCGGCATCTACTTTGCTTGGCTGGGTTTTTACACGGAGATGCTGTCCTATGCTGCGGTTGTGGGTTTACTCTGCTTCATCTATGGAGTGGCCACCTTTGACGAAAACATCTGGAGGTGAGGATGATAAATGGTACAAAAGTATAAAAGCTAAACATTAAGGACAGTTTATCAGTGTCGTGGAGCGGTACTGACTTTAAAAAGAGTTTTGATTTGTCTTCAAAAACCTACATATGACAAGATATATAAACTGTTATTGCAATATTACACTTTTGTAAAATGTTTGATGGTCATTATTTTTTGGTTCTGGAAAAAAGATGAGCAGAACATATTCTCCTCTAGATTTTGCTTATTTGATCACAATAAAATATGATCATGCCTTGATGTTGAATGATTTCATTAGGACAGTAAGGTTTGACTCTGCTTAGGCTAAAGTCTCATCACTGAACAGGAATAATGTCCAGTATAGAATATAAAGTCCTGCTGCAGTGGAGACAGAATGAATATTGTGTCTGACTCCATCATGAGCTTGGAGGACCACATCCATACATCTCTGCTCAAATCACTTCCTAATAAAGTCATCTGGAATGGCAAAGAAAGCCTTCTTGCAGGACTCCCAGAGCTCATCAAGATCCTTTAGATTCATCTTCAACGCCTCCTCCTTCATCTGCTCAATAATGTTCATGTCTGATGACTGGGCGGGCCAATCCTGGAGCACCTTGACCTTCATTACTTTCAGGAGCTTTGATGTGGAGGCTGTTCATAATTCATGAATAAATAATATACTTTTGATAACAATTTATAACATATTTTAGTATATATATTTACTATCTTATTAAAATTAAGACGTAATTGTAAATAATACTTACAGACTTTTTTTCGAAACAACATTCTTAAGGCTACCTAATATATTGATTTTCAGAGGAAATAGAAGTTGTTTAAAACCAGTTTTATTTTAGTTTATAGTTCTTAAGTAAAAACAAGGCTTAAAGCTAGAAATGACGCTGAAAGAGAAAAATAATTCTAAAAAAAATTGTATACACTCACTGGCCACTTTATTAGGTACACACATTTACTAGTACCGGGTTGGACCCTCTTTTGCCTTCAGAACTGCCTTAATCCTTCTTGGCAGAGATTCAACAAGCTACTGGAAATATTCCTCCGAGATTTTGCTCCATGATAGCATCACGCAGTTGCAGTAGATATGTTGGGCACATCCCAAATGTGCTCTATTGGATTGAGCTCTGGTGACTGTGGAGGCCATTAGAGTACAGTGAACTCATTGTCATGTTCAAGAAACCAGTCTGAGATGATTCACGCTTCATGACATGGTGTGTTATCCTGCTGGAAGTAGCCATTAGAAGATGAGTACACTTTGCTCATAAAGGGATGGACATGGTCAGCAACAATACTCAGGTAGGCTGTGGTGTTGATGCTCAATTGCTACTAATGGACCCAAAGAAAATCTCCCCCACACCATTACACCACCACCACCAGCCTGAACCGCTGATACAAGGCTGGGTTTCATGTTGCTGATGCCAAATTCTGACCATCCAAATGTGGCAGCAGAAATGGAGACTCATCAGAGCAGGCATTGTTTCTCCAATCTTCTATTGTCCAGTTTTGGTGAGCCTGTGTGAATTGTAGCCTCAGTTTCCTGTTCTTAGCTGACAGGAGCGGCACCCGGTGTGGTCTTCTGCTGCTGTAGCCCATCCGCCTCAAGGTTGGACGTGTTGTGTGTTCAGAGATGCTCTTCTGCAGACCTCGGTTGTAACGAGTGCTTATTTGAGTTACTGTCGCCTTTCTATCAGCTGGAACCAGTCTGGCCATTCTCCTCTGACCTCCAGCATCAACAAGGCATTTGCATCCACAGAACTGCCGCTCACTGGATATTTCCTCTTTGTCAGACCATTCTCTGTAAACCCTAGAGATGGTTGTGCGTGAAAATCCCAGTATATCAGCAGTTTCTGAAACACTCAGAGCAGCCCGTAAATCTCCTTTCTTCCCGATTCTGATTCTCGCTTTGAGCTGCAGCAGATCGTCTTGACCATGTTTAAATGCCTAATTACCTTAATCTGCTGTCATGTGATTGGCTGATTAGAAATTTGCGTTAACAAGCAGTTGAACAGGTGTACCTAATAAAGTGGCCAATGAGTATATATAACTTTAGCAAAGTTTTGAGAATGCAGCCGACCTGAAATGCCCATTTCAGAAGCACAAAAAGTCTTGCATCATGAAGGCATAAGACGCACACAGGGAATAAACAAAAGTGATTGTCGTCTTCCGCAGTCGAGAGATCTGCAACGAGACCATCGGTGGGCAGATTGTCATGTGTCCGCTCTGTGATAAGAAATGCGGCTACTGGAAGCTCAGCACTACCTGCAGCTCTTCATGGGTGAGTATTGTCAGATTAATGAACGCAAACTGAAACCGTCTCCACCCACTTCTAATGTCACGTCTGTTTCTACTTGATTTTTAGCAATCTTATTTATTTGACAATGCAGCGACGGTGTTCTTTGCTATATTCATGGGAATATGGGGTGAGTAAATAAGCCTTTGTGTTGGTTTTCGATCTTTCAAAGCAATTTTTTAAAGCAATGCCCTGCTTTAAAGAGCTCAAGCATTTAAAGCATAGGTCTCAAACTGGATTCCTGAAGAGCCGCAGCTCTGCACAGTTTTGCTCCAATAATAATCAAACACAGCTGATGCAACTAATCAAGGTGTTCAAGTCTACTAGACACTATTAAGCAGGTGTGAGTTGGAGCTGGCTGGAGCTAAACTATGCAGAGCTGCGGCCATCCGGGAATTGAGTTTGAGACCATTGTTTCACTGTAAAACTACAGTGCGGTTGAATGTTGTTGTAAATGTGCCTTCAAGAGCTCTAGTTTTGTCCCTCTGCTGACAGTCACTTTATTCCTGGAGTTCTGGAAGCGGCGTCAGGCCCGGCTGGAGTACGAGTGGGATCTGGTGGACTTTGAGGAAGAGCAACAGCAGCTCCAGCTCAGACCCGAATACGAGTCCAAGTGCACCAATCGGCGACTCAACCGCGTCACACAGGTAAACACATTCATTTTGTGAAGTTTTATCAAAAATAACTTGCTGATAACAATGCTCAATTTGATCATACAGAGCAGGCTTCGTCTTTTCTGGTCTTGGAAATACAGTTGAAGTTAAAATATTCGCCCTCTTGTGATTTTCTTTCTTTAAATATTTCCCAAATTATGTTAAACAGATTGAGGAAATTTTCACAGTATATCTGATAATATTTATTCCTCTAGAGAAAATCTAATTTGTTTTATTTCGACTGGAGTAAAAACTGTTTAATTATTGAATTTAATTTATTAATTAAAAAAATAAATAAACCTAATATCAATATTACTAGCTCCTTTAAGCAATATATTTTTTTCGATTGTCTGATTACCTTAACTTGCCTAATTAAGTCACTCTTAGCTAAATACTACTATCAGGGCTTAAAATTGCAACTGTTTTGGTCGCATATGCGCCAGAAAGGGTATCTATGCAACCTCAAAATATATTTGCAACCAGTTTTCACTGCAAAATGTTCACCGCATGTGTGAATTTAGGAGACATTCAAACCTGAATACCTGACCTGAATACGCCAAACGCAGATGATGTCCACAAGAGGGCGCTGTTTTCAATTGCATTACTCACACTAAACCTTACCCTAAGTTTAACCTGAAGTGGTAACCAAGACAAATATGAGCTAAAACTGTATTTGCTGGAGCTAGGCATGGGTTGATGTATGTTTTTCTGACGGTATGATAGCCTTGAAAAAAATACCACGGTTTTACAGAATCACGGTATTGCGATTACTGCTCTAAAATAAGTTATTTTAAAATGTCTGAGGAAAACAAAAAACATTTTTTCCCCAATTGAACGCAGTAGAATTTATTTTAGGAAATGTTTATAATGTTTTGGAACAGTAAACATGTAAGACTAAATAGCTCAAATAAATCATTGACTTCTGCTTTCTTCATTAGTTAAAAATACAATAAAAAAAACCTTACATAAACTTAAAGAACAGTTTAACAGAGAATTTTAGCGGTTTTAAAACCTTGAGTTTTCCAAACTGTGGTAAACCTTAAAACTGGTTATCATCCAATGCCTAGCTGGAGCGATCATGGCTTTTTACCTAGTTTTTACACAGCCTTGAGATCTGTGGACAAGCAAATGATGTCCGAAAATGTCTTACATTTGCACATCTGACAGATATTTTATTTACTGTTGCACATCCTTTGTTTTGAGCAGGAATGAGTGTTATTTAGTGGTTAATCTCTTAATTGTTTAATCTCTAATAATCTTCTTGTGAAAGAAGTTGTAGGTGTTTTACTGCCCCCTAGTGTACACTTTGCGTACTGCACAGAAAACTCGTGTTTTTACAGGACAGGCAGGCAGGGTAACATATTTCCAATAAGCCTGGGTTTGCTTTTTTATTTGTTTGCCTTGTTTTTATTGTATGATATTGTATGATTTATTGTTTTGATTGTATTGTACTTTTTATTATTTTAGTAGCATTCGTGCTACAAGCCACCATTACACTTCAATATCTCACTGGAAATGCTATGAATTTGTACACACAAGTTTTGTTTAGTTTTTTTGCCCGCTGTGTAATATGGAAGAATGTGAATTTGAGTTGATTCAGGAACTAAACTCTGAAGGAAATGATCCCTCCAGGACCATGAAAGAGGAACCCTTGTATAAAGGATGAATAGTCAGTGTTAAACATAGACATGTATGATTCATATGGCATGCATTACGCTACAGACATGTTTACAATTCTGCATAGAATTCATTGTTTGCCTGATAATGTGTTTTGTAGGATTTTCTTGAACTATACCCCTTGTCCTGAATTTAATTAATGCAACTTTTATTACAGGTTTGCTTCAATATTTCACATTTTAAAATGTTGTTTATATGTAGAAATATTACTAGGCTAGTTGAAACAGGAATGGTTAGGTTGAGGTAGCTCATTCTAGACCAGTTATTCACTTTAAATACTGTTTAATGGGAAAATAACGTTTTTTTCTACATAGCTATAGTATTTTTATATTTTCTACACCTCTTGATGTAGTCTAAATTAGACAAGCTTGAAAGTTTTACATCACATACCTATATTTACATGTGAGAAGGGATCATGCTAACAAAAGTAGAACCCTAGGGGCCGTTCACACTGATCGTTTCATTCATTTTCCTTCGGCTTAGTCTCTATTTAAGAGGTCACCACAATGGAATGAATATCCAACTATTCAGTTGTTTCTTAGCTATATATTTTAAATAAAGTGTCAAAACAAGCAAACTCTAGTTATATACATGTCTTTTTATTAGCACAACCTCTCTTAAAAATAAGACAAGTTTTAAAAGCTATAATAAACACAATTTATGCACAAAATACGACAGAAATTAAGTGTAATTTTGTTTCCTGAGGTTCAATGAAACATTTTCAGAGTTCTGAGGTGTAAATCAAGGTTAATATTCATTTTAAGGGTAGCTACACCTTTGACTTCTAGATTGTTTTCAAAATGCTATATAAAAAAACAGTCATCTTTTGAAGTAATTTCTTTAATCGACACTCACAATGAAATACTAATCTAAAAGTCTTCTGAAAATAAAAACGGAAACAGAATATTTCTCACACATGCAATGTAGCATAAACAATATTAAATTAAAGACAGTCAGAATGTCTCAAAGTTTTAAAAACTATAATAAGCAACCTTTAAACGCAACATAAATGTATGCATGAAAACACAGAGAACTTTTAAACATATGTTATTGTAAAGATAAGGAAGGAAGACTATTAAACCATAATGCTAAATAGTTGGCGAGGCAGTGGCGCAGTAGGTGATGCTGTCGCCTCACAGCAAGGTCGCTGGGTTGCTGGTTCGAATCTCGGCTCAGTTGGCGTTTCTGTGTGGAGTTTGCATGTTCTCCCTGCGTTCGCGTGGGTA
Organism: Danio rerio; assembly: GCF_052040795.2. Lineage (NCBI taxonomy): Eukaryota > Metazoa > Chordata > Actinopteri > Cypriniformes > Danionidae > Danio > Danio rerio. The sequence goes on from NC_141045.1 coordinate 37,867,826, forward strand.
TCTCCGGTTTCCCCCACAGTCCAAAGACATGCGGTACAGGTGAATTGGGTAGGCTAAATTGTCCGTAGTGTGTGTGTGAATATGTGTGTGGATGTTTCCCAGAGATAGATTGCAGCTGAAAGGGCATCAAGTGCGTAAAAATGTGCTGGATAAGTTGGCGGTTCATTCCGCTGTGGCGACCCCGGATTAATAAAGGGACTAAGCCGACAAGAAAATGAATGAATGCTAAATAGTTAATAAATGTTAATGTTTTTAGATGGATTTGTTGGTTGTGCTAATTGGCAATAGCTTTACTTGGACAATGTCTGAAAATTATGACCTGTTTAAAAGTATCCAAGACCCACAAGAGCATATTTCTGTGAATATTTAAAGCCTCCTTTCCACTGCACACGACAAGAGGCAGACCGGAAGTCATTCATTTCCAATGGAGAGCAGTCCGGGAGCTGGGTTAAGTTCCGATCATCTCCGTATGCAGAAAATTCAGATCCGAATTGAGCTGCAGATCCGTTGAAATATTTGAACTCCTGCGACTAGACTGTATGCGACCTGCCGACCGGATGTGATGTATTCCAGTGTTGTACAAGCAGATCGGTGCGCACGAGATGAGAAATAGGAGTTTATTTGGTTATTTTTTGAAATATAAAAAATCTATATTAAAAAAACTTCTGTTCATAAATGTAAGTAATTAAGTAAGTAAGTAAGTAAAAAATATATTTTTTTATGTTGTCTCCACATTTCCTCCAATATTTTAGTGGTCTATGAGTTTAGTATTCATTCATTCATTAAACTATGTAAACGCAGAGGGAATAAAGGCTCTTGCTTTTGCCCTCCTTTATTTCTGAAACCGTGAGAATCAGTTTCTAACCCGTGGTGCACGATAACACTGAAAATACTGTGCGGCTGCCACAAGGGGGCGTATTCCGACAGTCCTGTCCAAATGTGGTGTGCAGTGGAAAGGCGGCTTAAAATTTTGTTTTTGAAATGTAAGACATTTTAAGACCCCGCAGACCCCCTGAAAAAAACAAAACCTTTTTCTTCCTTTAAACACAATATATTTTATTTTGATAAATATTTAAAATATTTTGGAGCAGTAAACATGTCAGGCTGCTCTCTTCATTAGTTTTAAAAACACAGATTTCTTTACGATTTAAGATAGCATCTTTGGATATTTTTTTTCTCCTGGCAATACTGTTTTCCTAAAATGCTGAAAAAATGTAAATAAAAATATCGAACAGTATTACTGTGGTTTAACAATCTTTCAATTTAACACAAAATGTGCATAATATGACGGTCACTTTAGGTGTTTTCAGCACAAACAATAAGAGAGTTACTACTCAAGATCAGTTTATCATCAATAATTGAAAAAGGAGATGATCTGTTTGGCTTTGCTGGTGTTATGTAGGAACAGGAGTGGGTTCTAGACCAGACTCCAGCCGATAAAGCAGGCAGGTTTGTCCTGTGCTGGACCACTGTTCTCTTATGGGTAAGACAGGAGCAGCACACACAGAGAGCCGTTTGCTGTGTGTGTGTGACGGTGTGTTTAGCGTTAGTGATCTGCTCGCAGTGTGATCTGTAGTCTGTAGAACCAATCACTGTAGAGGAAACAGGACCTGATAGAGAGCAGTACAGGTGTGTGGTGGCGGTTGCTCATGTTCCCTGCTTTGCTTGCTTGCTGTGTAGGAGATGGAGCCTTATTTACCTCTAACAAGCAAGTGTGCTCGTTCAATACTGTCTGGGGCCACCGTCCTCTTCTGGGTGAGCATCAACACTGTCTAGTAGACCACTCTTACACTTTTCATTCTCTTTATGTGTAAAGTAAAGCACACATGTCATGAATTGCTGTACATTTAATGGTTTTAAGCTAATGTCAGTCACAAAATAATACAGCGGGGTTCAAAAAGTCTAGAAAATGGACAAATCCCTGAAGTTCTAAGATAAATATAACTTATTAAGGATATGCACTTTTCCTCCGGTAACCATATTTTCAAATTCATTGAATGCTATGTGGAATTATTAATGCTATTACATTATTATGGGTCGTTCTCAGATCATGCTGGATTACTTCAGGTTTTGTTCAGCTTAAGTCTTGTTGTCATTCAGGCTAAAAAACACCACATAATACATTAAGCTTAATAGGTTAATTTAATTACTGTGTAGTTAAAAACACCTAATCTAATCACCTATACAAGGTTATGGTTATGGGTTAATGGTTAGTTTAAGCATATGAGTAAAGTTAGAGTTATGGGTTAAAGCTAGGATTAAGGGTAAAGTTAGAGTTATGGGTTAAAGCTAGGCTAAGGGGTAAAGTTAGAGTTATGGGTTAAAGCTAGGCTTAGGGGTAAAGTTAGAGCTATGGGTTAAACCTAGGCTTAGGGGTAAAGTTAGAGTTATGGGTTAAAGCTAGGCTTATGGGTAAAGTTAGAGTTATGGGTTAAAGCTAGGCTTAAGGGTAAAGTTAGAGTTATGGGTTAAAGCTAGGCTTATGGGTAAAGTTAGAGTTATGGGTTAAAGCTAGGCTAAGGGGTAAAGTTAGAGTTATGGGTTAAAGCTAGGCTTAGGGGTAAAGTTAGAGCTATGGGTTAAAGCTAGGCTTAGGGGTAAAGTTAGAGTTATGGGTTAAAGCTAGGCTTATGGGTAAAGTTAGAGTTATGGGTTAAAGCTAGGCTTAAGGGTAAAGTTAGAGTTATGGGTTAAAGCTAGGCTTATGGGTAAAGTTAGAGTTATGGGTTAAAGCTAGGCTTAGGGGTAAAGTTAGAGTTATGGGTTAAAGCTAGGCTTATGGGTAAAGTTAGAGTTATGGGTTAAAGCTAGGCTTAAGGGTAAAGTTAGAGTTATGGGTTAAAGCTAGGCTTAGGGGTAAAGTTAGAGTTATGGGTTAAAGCTAGGCTTAGGGGTAAAGTTAGAGTTATGGGTTAAAGCTAGGCTTAAGGGTAAAGTTAGAGTTATGGGTTAAAGCTAGGCTTATGGGTAAAGTTAGAGTTATGGGTTAAAGCTAGGCTTATGGGTAAAGTTAGAGTTATGGGTTAAAGCTAGGCTTATGGGTAAAGTTAGAGTTATGGGTTAAAGCTAGGCTAAGGGGTAAAGTTAGAGTTATGGGTTAAAGCTAGGCTTAGGGGTAAAGTTAGAGCTATGGGTTAAAGCTAGGCTTAGGGGTAAAGTTAGAGTTATGGGTTAAAGCTAGGCTTATGGGTAAAGTTAGAGTTATGGGTTAAAGCTAGGCTTATGGGTAAAGTTAGAGTTATGGGTTAAAGCTAGGCTAAGGGGTAAAGTTAGAGTTATGGGTTAAAGCTAGGCTTAGGGGTAAAGTTAGAGCTATGGGTTAAAGCTAGGCTTAGGGGTAAAGTTAGAGTTATGGGTTAAAGCTAGGCTTATGGGTAAAGTTAGAGTTATGGGTTAAAGCTAGGCTTAAGGGTAAAGTTAGAGTTATGGGTTAAAGCTAGGCTTATGGGTAAAGTTAGAGTTATGGGTTAAAGCTAGGCTTAAGGGTAAAGTTAGAGTTATGGGTTAAAGCTAGGCTTAGGGGTAAAGTTAGAGTTATGGGTTAAAGCTAGGCTTATGGGTAAAGTTAGAGTTATGGGTTAAAGCTAGGCTTAAGGGTAAAGTTAGAGTTATGGGTTAAAGCTAGGCTTAAGGGTAAAGTTAGAGTTATGGGTTCAAGCTAGGCTTAGGGGTAAAGTTAGAGTTATGGGTTAAAGCTAGGCTTAGGGGTAAAGTTAGAGTTATGGGTTAAAGCTAGGCTTATGGGTAAAGTTAGAGTTATGGGTTAAAGCTAGGCTTAGGGGTAAAGTTAGAGCTATGGGTTAAAGCTAGGCTTAGGGGTAATGTTAGAGTTATGGGTTAAAGCTAGGCTTAAGGGTAAAGTTAGAGTTATGGGTTAAAGCTAGGCTTATGGATAATGGCAAAGTTTTGGGTTAAAGCTAGGCTTAGGGGTAAAGTTAGAGTTATGGGTTAAAGCTAGGCTTAGGGGTAAAGTTAAAGTTATGGGTTAAAGCTAGGCTTGGGGGTAATGGTAAAGTTTGAGTTATGGGTTAAAGCTAGGCTTGGGGGTAATAGTAAAGTTTGAGTTATGGGTTAAAGCTAGGCTTAGGGGTAATAGTAAAATTTGAGTTATGGGTTAAAGCTAGGCTTGGGGGTAATAGTAAAGTTAGAGTTATGGGTTAAAGCTAGGCTTATGGGTAATGGCAAAGTTTTGGGTTAAAGCTAGGCCTAGGGGTAAAGTTAGAGTTATGGGTTAAAGCTAAATTTAGAGGTAAGAGTTTGGGCTACAGTTAGGGGTAAAGTTAACAGTGTAACTACAAATGTTCATTAAAATGTAATTAACTGCACCATCATATGTAAATAATACGTTTATTGTATCAAGTGTGTATAAGTTAAGGCCAAATTAATATTAATTGTGTCTTTTTAAAGATAAACCCTTTTAGTCATTACAAAATATCCAGTATATTCAACATTGGTCTCCGACTCTTGAACCCCACTGAACATCAGCTCTGTTCCCATGCCTAGTGGACTACACACAACTCTTATATCATACTTTTATTCATCATTATATATTTATGAATATATCATGGTATATCCAATACCGAACAGCATCTACACAAATCACTAAACTGTGCAGTTATTTCAGGGGAGAATTACAATCCCACGAAGTACTGCAAAACTATTCACTCCATTGGTGGTAGACATGAGTAATTTTGGAACAGAGTCTATTATATACACATATTATCTATCAAAAAGGTATTACATAATGTGTGTGTTAGACTTGATATGGCATGTTGGTCAGTTTCTGGACACAGTAACACATCAGTCAGTAAAATCAGTAAATCTGATGTGTGTTTAGAAGAGTTTGCTTGAAGATGCATGATTTTACCAGCATGTAGCATTTTGACAATGGACTTGTAGTAAACTCTGCTCAATCATTGTGTTTTAATCTGAATCTGGTTGTTTTTTTCGGTGTGTTTGACGTTGTCATCTCTCCCGATACCTCAGATCTCTCTGATTATCGCCAGTATTATCGGTGTGATTGCGTATCGTCTGGCGGTGTTCGCTGCATTCGCGAGCATCATGAAGGACAGTCCCACTAATAAGCTGGAGATAGTGGGAAACCTGATCACGCCTCAGTTCGCTACGTCTGTAACGGCGTCCTGCATCAACTTTGTCATCATCATGGTGCTGAACTTCCTGTATGAGCGCGTCGCCATCAAGATCACTGATATGGGTGAGTCTTGGCCCAATAATAGGGGTTTTAAATTAAATGATGGCTAAAATTTAAGTACTGCTGTATTATAATTATTCAAGACAGCAAAATACATTTTATATAAGGTTATAAAAAGCATGGTAATATTATTTTTTATTCATTGTTTATTTTACATTAGCATCTTCATTTTAACCTTAATTACATTAATAAAACTTCCAGTGTAAAATTTATTTTTATTTTATCAGGAGGAAAAAAATAATAATAATAAAAAATAAATAAATAAATATACATATATATATATATATATATATATATATATATATATATATATATATATATATATATATATATATATATATATATATATATATATATATATATATATAATGTTTTTTTATTTAGTTTTTTAACTTTTAAAGTTAAGGCGGCATTTATTAAATGCAAAAAAATTGTCAAATTGTTAAATACTTTTTTTTGTTGTTGTATATTAATTTATTACTTATCGTATGTAGTTTTAAATGAAATTATGACTCCAGTCATTATTGCTTTTTATCACCATTAATATTATTATTAATAATAATTATCATTATTAGAGGGATTTTTTAAGGATTATGTGACTGAGACTGGAGTAATGAAGCTAAAAATTCATCTTTAAATCACTAAAATAAATTGTTAAATAAAATAATAAGCTACTTTTGAACAATTATTATATAGTGCAATAATATTTTACAATTTTACAATGTGTAGTCTATTTTTGATTAAATATTTGCAATCTTGGTGAGCAGGAGAAGCTTATTTTAAAACATTTAAAAATCCCAAACTTTTGACTGGTAGTGTATATTTTTTATTTATTTATTTTATTTTTATTTATTTAATTTTTTATTTTATTTTATATAATATATATGAATATATATTTGGGAGCATTTTACAGATATAAAATAAAAATCTAAAGAAATAACAAGATTATAATGTTTATTTACAAATTGTAAATAAAATTTAGAAATAATTATATTTAGAAACTATTATTTTATTGAATTTTTATATCGGCTCCTTCCTTTTCACACAAATTAATAAACGATACTGATAAAAAAATTTTAGGTCATAAAAAACTTCCAATTAATGTTATTTTATGAACAGTAATATAATAGTTATTTAAACTTATTAATTATAATTGTATTTTATTCATTGTATTTGACATTAGCGCCTCTCTTTCCATCTAAATTATGTTGATTAGAATTTAAGTAATGTCTTGACTTTTTAATAAATAAAATTTATAAATTATACATTTTTATATGATGTTATGAATATTAAAATGATATTTAATGTAAAAAAAGTATATTATAATGTAAAAAATATTGTAATGTTTCATGAAGTATAATATTCCAAAATCGTCCTTTATTTCATTATAATTGTTCATTTTCAATAATATTTTTTAAAAGATTTATTGTATATATAGGATTTTATGTATTTTCCTTTTAGGTGAATAATCTGAACAAATTTATTTAAAACTACAAATAGTAAAATGTTATTTTACTTGTAACACTTGGTATTTTTAAATGTTCTTTCTTTGTAATTATGTGACATTGGTACCTTCATGATTGCACAAATTGTTTACTAAAAAATTACATGTAGAATGATTCTAAATCCTATTTATTTAATTAAAAAAATAGTATTTTTGTTGTTATTTTACTGTCATTCCAATCCCTAATTTTATGTTTTGTTGTAAGTAAATGACATGATTTTCTGAGCATGTTTTTCTATTTGAAAATTCCATGTTTATTTATAGTTAATTGCCTGTTTTCTATTTGTGAAATTTACAAAAAAAGTCACTTAATATTATATTATACACTTGCACTTACTTAATATTAGATTAAACTTAATATCAGATAATTAGATTAATACACTGAGTGTTTTGTTTTTCTCTGCAAACAATAAATAGTTTCTTAACTTCTCTAACCCATATTAAATCAAGTGTAGAGTGACTAAAGTAAACCCATAGTAGGTTTGCGTGCTGATTTTTTATCACTTATATTTGGGTCAACAGAGGTCCCTAAAACACACGTCGAGTACGAGAACAAGCTGACGATAAAGATGTTCCTCTTCCAGTTCGTCAACTATTATTCCTCCTGCTTCTACGTTGCTTTCTTCAAGGGTAAATTTGTGGGATATCCTGGAAACTACGCCTACATGTTTGGGCCTTGGAGTGGACTGAGAAATGAAGAGGTAAACCTGATATCCCATGGGTATTTTAATAACCTTTTAAAGCATTGTTTTGCATTTATTATTATGATTTCTTTTAGAGATGCATTTAATTATCGGCCCATTATCGGTATAAGAAATATTCAGTATCGGTCGATTATCAGGCTCAACAACCAAATCAAAAGCCAGCAAATTCATATTCAAATGTTGTTAGTGTGAAATAACTTTGAATTGGGTGACAATAATGGAAATATTTTAGTTTTAACACAACTTATCGGTTTACACAGTGTTTGTTTGTGCTCAGTGAATGTGAGATTAAAAGGGAAACGGAGAGAATGGAGAGAATGTAACAGTTTTTAAATCCCTTTTGTTGTGTAATTTGTTATCTTTAAATTAAAAAGGTTATAAAATGTCAAAAGCCCACATTGAAATATTGGCCAATTATCGGTATCAGCCAATACAGGAAATTTTCTGTATCGGTCAATTATTAGGGGCAATCAATAAATGAAAAGACATCAAATTCATATTCAAATGTTGTTAGTGAGAAATAACTTTGAATTTGGTGACAATAATTATTTAAAAATATTTTAGTTTTAAAACAATTTATCGGTTTACAGATTTTGTTTGTGCTTAGTGAATGTGAAATTAAAAGGGAAACTATAAATGTATTAAATTAATAACATCAATGATGTATCTTCAGAATGTTCATTTTAGTGATGGAGAGAATGTAATGTTTTTATGTCAATTCTTTGTGCTATTAGTTTTCTTTAATTTAAAAAGATAATAAAAGTCAGAAGCACACATTGAATTATTGGCCGATTATCGGTATCATCCAATACAAGATATATTCAGTATCGGTTAATTATCAGGGACAATTATCAAGTTAAAAGTCAGCAAATTCATATTGAAATATTGTTAGTGTGAAATAACTTTAAATTGGGTGACAATAATGGAAATATTTTAGTTTAAACACAACTTATCGGTTTACACAGCTTTGGTTTGTGCTCAGTGAATGTGAGATTGAAAGGGAAATCATAAACTTCAATGTTAATATGAATTAATTACATCAGTAATGTATCTTTAGGATGTTCATTTGAGTTTATTTTTTTTGTAATTTGTTATCTTTATAAAAAAAATAATTAGTCAAAAACACATAGTATCAGTATTCATTATTAATATTATTAATACTTTGCATCTCTATTTTATTTTATTATTTAATATAAGTCTTATTATGTTCACAAAAATATACAAAATATTGTAAAATATTACTTTAATTAGAATTACATGACACAGAAGAGTGCATTAGTTGCTGCTGATAACTATAATATAATATAATATAATATAATATAATATAATAAATATAATATATTATAATGTAATATTATAAGGCTGTTAAATTATAATACTTCACAATATTAATGAATTAACTGCATTTTTGATTGGAAATTCAGCCAAGATTTTAATTTAACATTTAAATTGCAAACATTTTTGCATAATTAATCTATTATAGTTAATCAAATATTATTATTATTATTATTATTATTATTATTATTATTAATTATATGATACTTGTGTTTTTAGTGTGAGCCTGGCGGCTGTCTGATCGAGCTGACCACTCAGTTAGTGATCGTGATGGTGGGCAAGCAGGTGTGGGGGAACATTCAAGAAGCTCTCGTCCCGTAAGTCAACGTACAAACCTACAGACAACACATTCACAACTATCTGCCTCTGGTTTTCTGATTCACTTCAAAATCTGTCAATATTTACTCAGCCTTTACTTGATCCAAACCAGTTTTACTTTCTTTATTAAGATATTTTGAAGAATGCTGGAAAACTGTAACCATTGACTGGAATCTTGACTGAGAAACTGGAATTTTGTCACATGTTGTTAGGACACAGTGTTAGTCTTAGCTTTGGTTTACTGTAATAACTCTGGTGTGTGTGTGTGTGTGTGTGTGTGTGTGTGTGTGTGTGTGTGTGTGTGTGTGTGTGTGTGTGTGTGTGTGTGTGTAGCTGGCTGCGTAACTGGTGGGTGAGCAGAAGTGCTCGTAATCATCCGGAGAGTCTGTACAGCCGCTGGGAGCAGGATCACGATCTGCAGAACTTGGGGCAGCTCGGCCTCTTCTACGAGTACCTGGAGATGGGTGAGTGGAGCAAATACTAGCAAAACATCCACATCAGAGCCCGTCAGGTCAGCTTTGAACATGTTTTAGTGAATTATATTAGTTTTGATTACCTTACGGATACATAACATGGCTCAGTGGTTAGCATTGTGGCCTTACAGCATGAAGGTCGCTGATTCAAGTCCCAGCTGGGTCAGTTGGCGTTTCTGTGTGGAGTTAAATTCTGTGTGAATTTACCTTACTCAATTCCCCTATAGCGCATGTGTTTGGACTGTGGAGGAAACCGGAGCACCCGGAGGAAACCCACGATAACACAGGGAGAACATGCAAACCCTAATAAAAGCATTAAATCAAGTCTCAAAACAGCTTTTACAAATATATTAAAATAAAACCTGTATTATTATATTACTATTATTATTTGAAGCTTTTAATGCAATTAATCCCTGATGTCCTGTGCCTGCAGTACTTGAGTGTGACCGACAGATGGCGACAGATGTTTGTTTTTGTTTGCTAAAACAGTAGCATATAACATACAAACAAAAAATATATAGATGCGAGGAGGAGGTGAGTATAAACAAAATATAAACATAAAAACTATACAAATATAAATTACATTATAATTAAATACATTATAAACATTACACATGGAGCTTTCTTTTAAAGGGTCTCTGTGAGCACATTTCAGCCAACAGAACCATCAGATTAGGTTTCTCAAAGCGGTGTGGTGGCTCAGTGGTTAGCACTATAGCCTCACAGCAAGAAGGTAGCTGGTTCAAGCCTCGGCTGCGTAAGAGGGCATTTCTGTTTGGATGTTCTCGTCGTGTTGGCGTGGGTTTCCTCCGGGTGCTCAAACACATGCGCTATAGGGGAATTGGGTAAACAAAATTGGGCATGTGCATGTGCGAACGCAAGAGTGTATGGGTGTTTCCCAGTATTAGGTTGCGGCTGGAAGGGCATCCGCTTCGTAAAACATATGTTGGAATAGTTGGTGGTTCATTCCACTGTGGCGACCACTGATAAATAAGCCAAATTAATGAATGGTTAGGATAGTCGGTAAAACCAAAAAAGTAAATTTGCCCGTAACATTAATAGAGGTTTTGCGAAGTGAATGTCATCATTATGTTGTGTGTTTTGGCAGTGATTCAGTTTGGCTTCATCACTCTGTTCGTGGCCTCTTTTCCTCTGGCTCCGCTCCTGGCTCTGATGAATAATATCCTGGAGGTGCGCGTGGACGCCTGGAAGTTCACCACTCAGTTCCGCAGACCCGTCGCTGCTAAAGCGCACAGCATCGGCGCCTGGGAGGAAATCCTCAACATGATCGCAGTCTTCTCCGTCGTCACCAACGTGAGAATCCACCACACAACTGAAAGAAAAAGTCTATACTTCGGAAAATGACCCAACTGCTATTTTGGGCCGATGTTAGGGTTTTGAGCAGGAACTGCTTTGATTGCTTCAGAGTTGGAAGGATTCAAACTGAACCACAGTTGAAGTCAAAATTATTCGCCCTCCTGTCACTTTCTTTAAATATTTCCCAAAGGATGTTGAACATATTGAGGACATTTTCAAAGTATGTCTGATAATATTGTTTCTTCTGGAGAAAGTCTTATTTGTTTTATTTAAGCTAGAACAAAAGCAGTTATTAATTGTTTTAAAGCCATTTTAATGTCAATATTATTAGTCCCCTTAAGCAATATTAGTTTTAGATTGTCTCCAGAACAAACCACTGTTATACAATAACTTGCCTAATTATCCTAACCTGCCTAGTTACCTTAATTAACCTAGTTAAGCCTTTAAATGTCACTTTAAGCTGTATAGAAGTGTCTTGAAGAATATCTAGTCTAATATTATTTACTGTCATCATGGCAAATGAAAATGTATTAAATAATTCAAAAGTGAAATGATTTAGTTTATTTGTATACAAAAAATGTGAACTTTTAAAAAAAATTTCTGCTTTAAATTCTATTTAATAGTTATAAAAAAATGTCTGTTTTCACCTGCATACAATTAATTATAATAATAATAAATGAATAAATCATAGTTTGTAATAAGATAAGGAACATAGTTTTATAATATAAATACATACATATTTGTTTTTGTTTTACAATGTTAGAAAAAGTATACAATATTCATATGTTTTTTCATCATTTTTCTTGTGTGTGTGTGTGTGTGTGTGTCTATATATATATATTATTTTTTTTAAATATATATAAATATATCATTTTAATAAATCTCAAATGATCTCATTTAGGACCCTGGGTATGTGTGCAGCACCACAGTGTAATACACACACACACACACACACACACGATTGAAGTCAGAATTATTAGCCCTCTTGTTTATTGTTTTCCCCAGTTTCTGTTTAACGGAGAGCAGATTTCTTTAACACATTTTAATCATAATAGTTTTAATAATTCATCTCTAATAACTTATATAACTTATAACGATTTATTTTATCTTTGCCATGATGACAGTAAATAATATTTGACTAGATATTCTTCAAGACACTTCTGTACAGCTTAGTGACATTTAAAGGCTTCACTAGGTTAATTAGGTTAACTAGGCAGGTTTGGGTAATTAGGCAAGTTATTGTATAACGATGATAATTGTTTTGTAGACTATCGAAAAATATATAGCTTAAAGGGGCTAATAATATTGACCTTAAAATGGTTTTAAAAAACTAAAAACTGCTTTTATTCTAGGCAAAATAAAACAAATAAGACTTTCTCCGGAAGAAAAAATATTTTCAGAAATACTGTGAAAATTTCCTTGCTCTGTTAAACATAATTTGGGAAATATTTAAAAAAAAAATCTGACTTCAACTGTATATATACATTTGTTTATTTATTTTATTTATTTTATTTATTTATTTTTTTTTTGGAGTAAAGGATATTTAATATCTTTTATATAATTTCCCAGTACTGGGTTGCGATCTGCTGTGTAAAACATATGCTGGAATAGTTGGCGGTTCATTCCGCTGTGGCGACCCCTGATAAATCAGGGACTGAGCCGAAGAAAAATGAATGAGAGAATGAATCGTCATATAATGTACATGTATACCTATAGTTGTACCATAATAGCCTGAAATGTATCTATCCTGACCAGAAGTGAAATGAAAGTGCATCACCAAAAGTCTCCATATTTGCTGTCGTGCAGGCTTTCATCGTGTCCTTCACGTCTGACATGATCCCGCGGCTGGTGTACCAGTACGTGCATAATACGGGCAATGCGGCCTCTATGTCGGGATACATCACCCACAGCCTCTCCATCTACAACATCTCAGAGTTTCCTCCCGAAAACCGTCCGGATGATGACGAAAACCCAGACTGGTTCAACGCCGGCAACTACACCACCTGCAGGTACATGCAGAGACGTTCACAGGGAAATATTACATTCAAGATTGTTTGTGACGCGCTTTTCATTACTATTATGTCCCTTTTTACAAGTTGTAGAATAAATTTGATGTCTCTAGAGTGTGTGTGTGTGAAGTTTCAGCTCAAAATACCACACATATAATGATTATAACTCTCTGGAGCTGACCCTTTAAGGCTTTGATCCCAATTTTGGTGTTTTGGTGACTGTCACTTTAAATGCAAATGAGATTGTGCTCTTTTAAAAGAGGGTGGAGCTACAGATGCCTGTGTGTCAGCATAGTGGCAGATTTATAAACAAGACTGACGTCCTATGCTTATAAGGGAGATATAGTCACTAGTGGGCGGGGCTTTCCCCCTCTGATGACATCATACAAAGGGAGAATGTCAATCAAAGTGTTTCTGCAGACTGTTTTCATCAAGTCTGATGATAAACAACACACTTAATTAATTTTGACTATTATAAGCTGGTTATAATCACAGACTGTTGCCACACAACTGTGTTTAAGCCCCTTATATAAGTGATTTTTGCATAATAGCTCCTCCTTAAAGTGTTATGTATGGTGTGAACAGTATATACACAGTTGACAAGCGTGATGTCTATGTCTATACTCCATTTTCAGTGAGGTTTATTTGTGTAATGCTTAAGTGTTTGTGTTGATGAATACTGCTGAACGAGTGCTAACGCTGACCTGATGCTGTAGGTATCGAGATTATCGATATCCTCCAGGACACGAGAAGCAGTACACCCACAACATGGACTTCTGGCACATCCTCGCCGCCAAACTGGCATTCATCATCATCATGGAGGTATCAGATCACTTTAAAGTGTGCTTAACGTTTGAGCGTGAATGGTCAAAAGTCTATAGATCTTACTCTACAATGCTGAAGTGCGCTCGTGTTTGCGATTGTTTTAGAACTTATGGGAGAAATGACTTGGAATAATAAACAGACGATCAAACTACTCGCTCTACAAACAAGTGTGTTTATGACTATGCATAAAAAGTAGAATAATTTAATAAGAAACTATTAGCTTGCAACATCAAGCAGCAGAATGCGCTGTTTTTAACCTCTAAACCAGGGGTCTCAAACTCGCGTCCCGCGGGCCATTTGCGGCCCTCAGTGCAATATTTTGTGGCCCGCGCCGACCGCTGTTCTCTGACAGAATCAGCAGAGCGGGGAGAGAGAGCGCTCCCCGCTCCGCTGATTCTATCCGTACACAGCGCGCTTGTCACTCAATGCGCGTTGTCGCGCGCGTTCTGATCAGCTGTGTTGTTGCGCACGTACTCAAGAGCGGTGTTATCGCGCGCCTACTGAAGGGCGGGACCGACGGTGTGTCGCGTCGCGGGGGCACTTTTGATCATTTTGGAAGGGCACTTTCTATGCAAGACTAAAAAGGGCATGTGCTCTGTACAGGTTAAGCCCTATGTGTGCACGTGCCTGCCCTGCAACTTATATATATTGATATTATAGGCAGATACAGACTGATGTGACTGGAGTGGGGTGGGGGTGTTTTATTTATACATATATACGCCTTTTTTTTAGGTGAGGGAATGGAAGTTTTGAGTGAGTTCCCCCACTTTTTTCCCTAGGACTTCAATAAGTCAAAGTACAGGTCTAGACTTAATGATGATCATCTTCAAGCCATACTGAGGGTCTCAACTGCTTCCGCTCTAAAGCCAAATGTGGTTCAGATTTGTGAGAAGAAGCGCTGTCAAGTCTCTGGCAGCAAGAAGTAGGCAAAAGATGCCATGTTCAGAAGAACTGTTCATAATCTTCACTCAATGTTCTATTAATGTTCAGGACACTTCATGTTCAGAAGAAATAATTAAAACTGTTAATAATGACATTTGAGGACTTTTTTTTGTGAAATCCCTTATGCGGCCCAGCCTCACCCAGACTTTGCCTCCTGCGGCCCCCAGGTAAATTGAGTTTAAGACCCCTGCTCTAAACAATAATAATCCGGAAGTCTCCGGCCAAAAAGATTCAAATGGCTGTGCCGCTCATACGCTGAGTATAAGGTGAATAGTGTGCACCGAAATCGTTTTTCTGAAACCTGATAAAAACATGAGCAGCGTTTTATTCTAAATGACAAAAATGCACTAGTGTAGACACAGCCTTGCCACCAAAGGCGGAATTAAGTATTCGCGCGACTAAATCACATACCAAGTCAATGTAGAATGCGCAACCCCTTTTAAAAAAAGTACGACAAACTTTATAAAACAATAGATTCATCTGATTTAAAGAACTATCGACCAATTTCAAAATGGTCCTTTCAGTCTAAAAATTTTAGAGAGAGTTGTCCCAGTCGAGGCTCCAACCGGCAACCTTCTTGCTGTTATGTGAACATGCTACCCACTGCGCCACTGTGTCGCCCTATTTCATGTAGCGTCAGCGCTTCCTATTCATGTTAAATGGGTGACGTCAGGCGTTGCCGAACTGCATTGTGGATCCGTCGGCGCAGCTTCAGAGGCGTTGCTCGCTGCAGAAGTTGGGACTAGCTCAACTTTTCAAGCCGCGATGGAAGCATCAGCCAATCAGATCGCTGTATGCAAATACACCAGCTAGACAGTGGCCTATTGCTGACTGAATTTCATTGGCTGACGCTGCTATGACGATCGGGTCAGCCCAAACTTTATACACGCCTTCAGTCAAGCGTTGACGCTGAAGCCCCGTGTGGGGCGTTATTGTTAGTAAAACGCTCATGTAAACGTGTAGTGTGAGTGCGTACAGGTTTACGTGGTTTTCATGATGTTATGTAATGACATGGGTGTGACTTTGTTGTAGGTGGCAATTCAAAACTTTTTCAGGGTTTTCACTTATAATAGGACAGTCGAGAGTATAGACAGTACAGTGAGGAAAGCAGAGAGAGGAAGGATCGGCATAGGATCTAAAGGCGGAAATCAAACTTGTGTCGCCGTAAACACCGAAATGCCATGTGTCGACGCACTAACCACTACGCCATTGGCGCCAACTAAAAATCCCTATCATCTTTTGACATTTAACATTTGCCACAGGTTTGATGAAAGAGTTGGGTTAAGGAGTGTGGTAAATGAGCAATATCACACTCGTAGCAGATATGGCTGTATATCGGCACTGGTGGGAGGCGTGCGAGGCCGCAGGCTGAGTGCCTTAGTGCCCCCACCAGTGCTGATATACAGCCATATCGCACTGCTACGAGTGTGATATTGCATTTATACAACAGTTTGACGGCACAATTGTGTATGTAAAAACAAAATCAAACATGGAGAGTCTCAAAAACCCTTTTGTATGAGGAACTACTTTCTTCCGCGTTGGATTCAAATCATAAGCTGACAGTTAAACAGCTGAGCGAGCATCTTTTAAACTTTAGACCAGTAGTGTCTGCTTTTTGCTGGCTGTATGTGGGCGGAGTAATACACAAAGGGTAAAAAGGCTGTACGGGTGCTGATATTACTTAAATAAATCACGGCTATCAGCCAATCAGATTCGAGAACCAGACAGAACTGTTGTATGAAGCTATATAATAAGCGTTTTTATAGTATAATACACTAATACTACCTGTGGATTGTCCCTGTAAACCATGTACAGTATGTGTGTGTGCACATGCAATGTTTTTATATAATAAATATTGGCAATGTATAACATGTTTACCACAAACACACAGAATTCTCCATAATCAAGCAAGTTTAGATAGTAGAACTCAGGAAAGAAGTGGAAAAACATCCCGCGGGTAAACTAGAGAGAGTGATACGGCGCTCTGGATTTGATGTGAACTCTACATGAGACTGTGGCCGTTCACTGTTGGAGTGTTATTACCTATGTTACAGTAAGTGCTGCACTAACCCCCTTGTTCTCCTCCAGCATGTGGTGTTTGTGGTGAAGTTTTTCGTGGCGTGGTTGATCCCCGACGTGCCTTCAGACGTAAAAGCGCGTGTAAAGCGCGAGCGTTACCTCATCCAGGAGTATCTGCACGACTATGAGGTGGAAAAACTGAAGAACCAGCTCAGCCTGAACACTGACGTCCACAATGACATTACGGCATGCACCTGTCCCACCACAGACGCCATCCCCAAACTGGAGGTATTATCAGACTGTCTGACCTAACAGAGGCCACCCTCTGAAGCAGGACCCAAAAAACACACACACCACATGATTAATGTCGCAGACACACTTACTCTTTGGTGTATTCCTCGACAAATCACACTCCTATGTTAAATCTCCGTAAAGGAAGAATCCACTAGATCTGAGTTTGTGTAGAAGAATGAGACGTATGAAGTGAAGCTATCTATGCGCAGTAGACATATGAGCTCCGTTTTAACTCCTTTCCGTCCATGCAAATTGCACTTTGCTCTTATCAAGAACGATCACGGTCTCTCGGTCAATCTACTCTAATTCCCTCATAATTGTTCTCGGTTGATGTTGTTCATTTTTGTTATGCTATACGACACTACAAACATACAGAGCAGACGATTATGTTCGTTATGAAACACTGTATAAGGATCAGGCAGCTGAAGCGACAGTGAAAACGTTACGTTTACATTTAAGCCCCCAAACCAACCCATTTTCTTGACAGGTTTTAATCAGTTCACTCTTAATTACAATAAGGATGTCTCTACCACACAGCGTCAAAACACTTGATAGTTGTACACCAAAGTTCTCTTATTATGTTTTGATGAGTATCCAACTACTCAGTACTTGTTTTTAGATGAGTACAAGTTAAAATAACAAGTGCTTCACTTCACAGTGGGTAACATGTAACTGGGTTTCTATGAGTTACTAAGAGTTACAACCAGGGCCAGACGGAATCTGTGGACGATTTTTGCTTTTTCTGCGGAGAATTTTGCAAAAAAAATCTGCGGAATTATTTTGGGAGTATCATAACTAAAACTGTAATGTATTAAACAAAAAATAATATCTTTTTAACTTTTATTTAACGTTTACAAAGCAAATCCAATTAGATTCACTTTATTTGGTAAACAAAGCAAAGTCTCTCATATAGTATCTCTACTAAAAGAGAGAAAATATGACTGTACAAACTGTATTGTACATAAATCAGATGGACATCTTCATATTAGTCAGTAACATTACTGTAATTTTGTTAAAACTGAATTAATATAGATTTACACACATTTACTCAAGTAAATAAACAGAATTAATGACGGGCTAAAAATCTGCAGAATTCTGCAGAAAATCTGCGCGCGCAGATTCCATGTGGGCCTAGTTATAACAATGTCTCCACACAGCTTTGAGTACTGAGTACTTACATTTCTATATAAAGTATGGACGTTCGCTAACGATAAGTGTTGTCAGAGTCCTGGAATTTGATACCAATCGGTGAAGTAATTTAAAAATGTCCATTTCCCACTGATATTGCCTAAATCTGATATTGCAATGTTATTTTTCTGCAATAAATCTTGCGATATGAATATAGTTTATCAAGATGCTTTGAAAAGCACTATTTGACGGTTTTCTGGGGAGTCGGGTTCAGAAATCGAAAAATCAAAATGCGAAACTTGCTTCTCTTACTTTCAACATAGGCTCATTCTGAAAACGTAGCCCTGTGTACATTTCTGGAGGTCGTGAATTATATAGCCAGAGGAAGGTATGGCTGCATTTCATTTTTTAAATGAACACTACGGCGCGGTATGACACCGTTCCTTTTCATGCTTACCAGCTGACTGTTACCTCTGTATGGGTGGTTTTCCGGCTGTTACCAGTTTGTCCAGTAGCTCGCGTGTACGTCAGTGGACTTTAAATGCAGAGGACATGACCGCAACAACGGGGTTCGAGTCCGGTGAAGAACGGTTCCAGAAAGCGGGTAAAATCAGAAGCCATAAAATAAAATAAACAAGTATATAACATGGTGAAAACGTGGCAAAATGTAGTAAAAAAAATCAGACAGGGCTTTTCTTTTACTCAATTGCTTTTTAAATTTGCCAGTTGGGTTTAGGGAAGGGGGAGAGTGGGTCAGTCGGTTGGTCAGTCATTCAGTGTGTCAAACAGTCAGTCGACAGCGGCCTCTGGTGGATTTACGAGGGAACAGCAGGCGCGAATGGCACTCGCGAGAGATCTCAAAGGAGCGGCCTCTCCTGGATTCGGAAAAACAAAAACTGCAAAAACGTAGCTCCTGGGACGTATCTGGAGTTCTACAGTAATGTATATATAGGCACGTTTTCAGAATGAGCCTTTTTAAGAGTTTTTCCTCAAAACGAGTAAAATTTTCTGCCAGTGAGGAAGTAAAATAGCCTTGTTTTCACTTTGAAATATAGATATTTGGACTTGAAACAAGACCATTTTTTTTAACCGTTTATATAAATACAGTAATTAATTCTGTAGCTCCTGGTCAGCTATAATCCAGTGTCAACATTGCATATCTTGCGATGAGACAATTGCGGATGTGCACATTGCGATATCAATGCTGAAATTATATATTGTGCAGCCCTAATTTGAGCTCCGTTGAGCGCATTCTTAAACAGCGCTGATCTGCCATTGTGGTCACGTGCTCAACAAAAATGACTGTTTAAAATGGACGTTTTCGAAATTTCAGTACCGATTGGTATCAAGTTCCAGTATCATGACAACATTACTACCAGTTAGTAATTGCATTTGGATGAGCACCCAAGTGCTTTCTTGACGAGTTTAACAAATACAAGTACGTACAACCCGAATTGCGTAAAATATGAACCTAAGTATACAAGTACCCAGTACTCATAAATCAAACCAGTAATACATGATGATTGTATTCTGAAAAGTATCCAAGTACTTGTGTTTTGATGAGTACAAGAAAAAACAAGTACGAGTAATCCATTTTCTGGACCAGGTCTGTGTGATGTACTCTGATTAATACATTCTCCACACAGCTTAGAAATACATTTGAAGTACTCCCCTCTCAAACTTACAAATACTGAAATTAATGCTGCATTTTTCTTGTCTGGGTTTGTGTGATTCACTTTGAATTACAAGAATTGTCCACAGTACTCAGTATGTGAATTTCAACAGGTATACAAGTACTCAGTACTCATGAGTACAAGAAATACAGGTACCTTACAAATACCACAGAGTGAAATATAAACCATTTGATGGGGTTTGGACAACTATGAATCACTACAAGATCTACTACAAGTACTCATAATCAAGAGTATTCAAGTAGTCAGTATGTAAGAATACAAGAAAGTACCTAAAACCCAGACTGCTCTCATTTTTTGAGAGTACTTGCATTTCATCAAGCATACAAGTGCTCTACTTCTTTTGATGAGTACTTGACATACAAGTACTTGAGTTAATACAACATATAAGCCGTTTTGTTGACTGGGTTTGTATGTCTCATGAACTACAGCTGGAATATCTGCGCACAGCTTTGAAATACAAGTACTGAGTATTTCCATGAGTGTCCAAGTAGGGAAATATGAACAATAATAGATGTCTCCTTCACACAGTGTCAGGATGTAAGTTAGCAGTACTCGAAGTGCTCAGTAGTTTGGATGAGTTTATTAAAAGGTGTTGTTATTTCAAATGCCTTTATAGCTACCAAAGATAAAATGCCTTAACATCACAGTCATATGCACGGTTCCTTTACATTAACATTGAATAAATACTTCTGTTTACTGTATGTTCTGAATGGATCTATCTAAAAAGGGCTTTCAGGAAAAATAATAGATTTTGAGTTCTTTTTTATTAGATATTAATAATCTTTATTACTAATATATATATATATATATATATATATATATATATATATATATATATATATATATATATATATATATATATATATATATATATATATTATCTTTTAGAATTACAAGAACAGCCACTCAAATGATTGATCAGTATTATTTCAGAAGTGCTGCGCCAAAACTGATTTTTAGGCATGATGTAATGTTTATTTGCTGATGTTTTTTGCCAGATATGTGCACTACGCTCATACGATGGAGGTGTTGAGCTCTCACTCGCACGCTTTATAATGCAGTTTATCATCACTGTGTGTTCATATATTAGAGATGATCTGCACTTTACATTGACATCAAATATCCTCAAAGCCAAATCCGGTGATATGAATGGCAGAATTGATATCTTATAATGTGCCTTTATTCATCTAAATATAAGTATATCTGTGCTTTTCTTTCTCGATCTGATGCTGTCGTTCTGATTTTGTTTTGCACCAAGCACTTATTGAGTCATTTATCTCAGTGTTATGCAAGATGTGTGGACAAGCAAACCTTGTGAATCTATGACAGACATGTTTATATATAGTTTGTATGCCGATGTAATCATTAAACTGGCTTTAGATTATGATGCGGACCATGAACGGTTGGAAATTTGACACGTATGCCAAATGACGACGATGGAAAACATTAGCTGTTATTTGTGACTTGAATATTTAAGATGTTTTTTTTTTTGTAAATGTTTCTGATATGAAGATTATAGTCACTGTTTGATCGTTTGAAGGACTGTTAGTCATCTCTGCCTGAATATTTGAGTTGATTTATGCTGACAATCTGCAAGCTGTGCTGTATGGAGAAAAGCCATTTCTCGGTGAAATATAGTTTGACCTTTTGTATGCTGACGTTCTGGAGCGGCTCCTCGAGATGATCAGCATTTATGCCTTAACTTCTTTGTTTTTCTTCGTGATTATTAAGTTGTTTTTATGCATGGTTATTTTGGATGTGGAAATGATTTTGCTTTCTTTCTTTAATGCTGATGTATCACAAATGTACTCCATTTCTTTTTTATAACACTTTAAGCAAGTCATTTTCACCTAAATAAAATATTGAATCCCTTGTAGACCTTTGTTGAGTTCTATTTAATTAATTAATTTAATTCTTAATTCACAGATTTTGTAGTTTGAGAGAGGAAATGTGTCAGTGACAGCTAAATAATATTACACACATATATATATATATATATATATATATATATATATATATATATATATATATATATATATATATATAAATATATATATATATATATATATATACATATATATATATATAAATGTATATGTATGTGTGTGTTTATATATATATATATATATATATATATATATATATATATATATATATATATATATATATATATATATATATATATATAATATTTCTACATATATAATTTAAGACAAATCCATTACAGCACTTTAAGCTGTAAATTAGCAACTGTGGATTTGATATTTTGGATAGAAGTATCTCTATTATTCGTTAATTTTCAGGCTTTTAATGGTTTTTATGGTCAAAATAAAGATTTTTTTATATCGATCTAACTGAAGATTATTACTTAAACCTGTTATTTATTTATATATATATATATATATATATATATATATATATATATATACACACAAATAAATATTTATATATAATATTTTTAAAAATATATTAATGTTGTTCAATATGTAAGCTTTATATACGTAGAATGTTGCCTACTTCATATTATTTATTAAAAATACCACAAATTATTTTAGGATTTATAGGTATTGTTTTTAATAATTTCTGTAAGAGAATACCTGCTAACTAAATAACAAATAAATCTTGACTAGACATAATGTTATACGCTTTTATTTATTGTGAAATAAGTATGTATATAGCAAATTATATTATATTATAATGACCTACTACATTATTATGACTTATTTCAAATTCTGAACATTTGTCTTTGTAATAAAAGCTTTTTGATATTACCAAAAGATTAAATTAGCCAAAAAATTCTTTCTTATTTAGAGAAGTCTTTGTTATTGGTAACATGCATCTTTTATTTTAATTGTACGAATCAAAATTCATGTTACAAGTGAATAATATTAGATTATCAATTTAGCATTAATAATTGTGAATAGTAGAAAAGATCCGGTAAACAAAACCCTGTTAGCTTAGCATATTAGCTGTCCTTTAGCGCCCGCTAGTGGTCATTATTCAGAGATAAAAATCAAAAGAATACTTAAAACCCTCTCCTATTTCACAAAATCAGTCTATTAACGCACAATTATTTGATATATTCTCTCGTGAATGTCCAAAATGTCCAAATTGCTAAATACCCTTCTGTATCTCGTCCCGTAGCCTTCATATTAGGCTAGTTATTAAAATGCCACAAATTCAAAAAAGTCTTTAAGAGAATACCTGTTGATAACTAATAAATACCGAACAGATACAGCATATATATATATATATATATATATATATATATATATATATATATATATATATATATATATATATATATATATATATATATATATATATATATATATATATATATATAACGACCTACTACATTATTATGACTTGTTTTAATTCTGAACATCTGTCATTGTGATAAGCTTTTCGATTAACATTTAAATAACAATCAAAATTTAGGACATGAACTGAACTTTATATTAGTTTTTATTTATATTAGATTATATTAGTCAATAAACGTCTTTGTTAATATTCACAAGTAGCCTATCTTTTTTTTCATTGTACGAATCAAAATTCATGTTACTAGTAATTATTATTAGATTATTAATTTAATTAGCATTAATAATTATGAAGAGTTGAAATGATACGCTGCTAGCATATCTGTCCTTTAGCGCCCGCGTGTGGTCATTATAATTCACAGAAAAAAAAATCACAAGAATACTTTAAACCCTCGCCTATTTCACAAAATCAGTCTATTAATGCACAATTATTTCATATATTCTCTCGTGAAGGTATAAAAATAAGTCCAAATAGCTAAAATCTGTGAGGCAACAATCCAAATAAAACTGATGACTCAAAATTGAAAGCCTACCTGACAAAACCACTAATGCCCTCACTTCAGTGAGTCGTAAATATGGATCCTTTGTTAACTACCGCGTGTCAATATTATATACTCCTCTCTTTATCAGCTGATGAGTGAATGAGGGAGCGCGCAGGTGTGGAGCGCGTGAACAGCTGGACGGACGCGCGCGCTCCCTGTCCGCGGTCCTGAACGCGCTCCCGCACCTCCTGCGCTCCACGCATCGTCTTCTTGCCATTTCTTTCTCATTTTTTTCAGTTTCAGCCCTTTTCTATGGTGATGGAATATTCTCTATAATAAATATGTGGAGAAAATGGATAAGCGAGGAATCACAGAAGTCGTCGGAAAGGGAGTTTCAGAGGACATTCCAGTGAGATTTCGATTGATTGAGTGTTTTATAGGTCGCCTGTAAGGAGTATATACGCAAAAAATATATATACCAGGTCGAGAAATAGCCTACTGCTCAGGATTGCACACTCAAGGAATATGCTGAAACACCTCACAGCTGATTCAAGTTAAAATATTTCTTATTAATATCGAGTGGATTATTATCTCTGGCGATGGATACAGTGAAGGAGCGAGTTTTGGCACCCGGCAAGGAGAAAATGAAGAATCTGGCCGGGAAAACCCTCGGACACATGCACAGGTATACCCTTCACATATAAAAAAATATTACTATTATTATCTTAAAGTCAATTTTCACATTTACTAAATATCTTTCAATTGTTTTATCCCTTTAAAGGATGTCTACCTGACAGATTATCAATAGGTTAATAATTCATCATCTGAAGGTGCTGCATGATCCTTTAGATATTTTTCGTTGTCCAAAAAATTAAACTGAACGACTGGATGTGTTAAAGATCGTGATGTGATCGTGTAAAGATCTGGAGATGAAAGAATTCCTCGGAGGATCGCTCCTCTGCCCACAGCGGTACGGAATTATTAATAATTCATGACGAGAAAATCGTGACACGACGAGCTGCGAATGTATGCCTCTATAAATAAAATTAATAATATTAATCACAGCTCTGGTGATAATAAAAAACCGCATTGTGTTTAATTTTACCGATGAAAACCTGTGCTGATGGCTCACAGTTATTTCAGATGTTTTATTTTTTACTCCATCAAAATCCTCCTAATTATACAAGAAAATTCGGTACTTTATAAATTGTTGAAGATTATGAAACGATTCAGAAGCTTAATAAATTATTTATAAAACAAAAAAACTCAAAATCGATATACATATAAATGTATTTATGTATATATATGCTATTTCGTTTTGTGCAACATTATTCAATTTATTTAGCATGTATTGCGTTTATTAAACTGTTAAAGCAGGCGGGAAAAAAATGTGTCATCAACGAATAAATCATATATAACGTGCTCCACACTAAAATATGGTCACGTCTGCATTTTTAAGCTATAGGTATGTATTTTGGTGAAGATGTATGGGATAAAAAAATGCTGCAATGCGGTGAAAATAACTCAGTTTGCCAAGTCGTGCTCAGACAGATTAGATATTCAACTCCACTCCATCTGTCCTGTTTGTTTGCTGAATGTTTAATAATTTATTTATTTATTCAAATACAATAAACAGCTCATTTTCACACACAGGAAAAATCTGTTGTTTTAGTCAAAAAGATTTCGCTTGAAAATAGATTATATTTTATATTATTCCAAATAAAAAAGAATAGAGCATGTTTTTATCTTGGATTTTTGTTAAATTGCACGATTTTCTATAGTGTGTGTGTGTGTGTGTGTGTGTGTGTGTGTGTGTGTGTGTGTGTGTGTGTACAACATTCTATTGTTCTACACGTTCAAGAATAAATGTTCTTTACTGGCCTTGAAAATTCGATGTGGAACATTACAATACACACTAAAAATGCTGGGTTGTTGTAACCCAGCGTTGAGTCATATATGCACGTTTATTTCTCAAATAAATTTAATTTTAATTCAATTTAAATTTCCCACTTGAACCCAACAGTTGAGCTTGTCCATAGTTGACCCAACTTTGGTTGCAACAACCCAGCATTTTTAAAATTCAATCAAACCTTAACATTCCACAAATGTTCTTTATAAGATTATTACACTAAGAAACTGTGTTCATTTAACAAATTTAGCAGCCAGTCAATGGCACTAAAATTGACCCTCTGCTCGATTGCATTTAATTTTAAGACAGTTTAATATCCATCTATCTATTTATTCATTCATTCATTCATTCGTTCATCCATTTATTCCCTTTATTTTCGGTTTAGTCCCTTATTTAATCCGGGGTTGCCACAGCGGAATGAGCCGCCAACTTATCCAGCATATGTTTTACGCAGCGGATGTCCTTCCAACCGCAACCCATCTCAGGGAAATATAGCTATTACATCCTTAAATGTCCACCCGTATAAACCAACATTGTAAAAGCGCTCTAAATAAACGAATAAACGCAAGTGAGCTGTGGTGTGTCCGCGCAGGGTGATGGAGAGGAAGCAGAAGACGGGCGAGGTGATCGAGCTGACGGAGGACGGGCGGCCCATGCACATGCCGGAGAAGAAAGCGCCTCTGGTGGACTGCACGTGCTTCGGGCTCCCGCGCCGCTACATCATCGCCATCATGAGCGGCCTCGGATTCTGCATATCGTTCGGGATCCGCTGCAACCTCGGAGTCGCGATCGTCGACATGGTCAATAACAGCACCATCCACAAGGGTGGCAAGATCATCATCAAAGAGGTGAGGAAGAGAGAGTGATGGTGATGATGATGTTAACCTGCAGCATCCTCTCACAGAACCCGCCCCGCTACACCACGCCCCCTGTCAATTTGCCCATCACGTAAAATAACGTCAAATGTACACTGAAAGAAATATTCATTGAATGTACTTTTAAGTTAAGTGGCTGCAAACAATTTATATGCGCTGAATTTAAGCAAGCAAATTAAGTTGAACGTTACTATTTAATTTGTTTGTTTAAATTAAGCCCCTTTAAATTGTTTGCAATTAACCGTAACAAAAATTTAATCCAATTAATATAATTTTTAGGTGTGGACAGCCCCATTGGGTTAAAATGTGTCATTCATGTTAAAAAATTATAATAAACTAACATTGGGTTTGTCCATATTTTACCCAACTTTGGGTTGAGATAACGCAGCATTTTTAGTGTCCATAAACAATTTAAAAATATACAATTAAAGCGCAAAAATACCTCGTTAGATTGTACAACCACTATAAAATACAAAATACTATGATTTAGAAGCACAAATGACCCAAAAATGTAAATATGTTGAAAAAATGTTCTCCCACTTGTTTTATGTGGTTTCTTTCTTCTGTTAAACACTATTATATATATATAATTATTATACTATTATATATATATATATATATATATATATATATATATATATATATATATATAATTATGAATGTTGGAAACGGGTGGCCATTAGTATTTATTTTTCTGCTATGGAAGTCAATGGCTATACCGCATCTTTCTTGTTTTGGAGCCTTTTCAACAGAAGAAAACCACCTCAAAGTCTTTGTGTCTTATAAATCCATGCGCCATTAGTAAAAAAAAAACACATATGTGTATGTGTGCTTTTTGTTCTTGTTTAACTTGACAAACATAACGCAATACTGGTGTGCGCATGCGCAGACAAACTCCGATATGACAATCTGACGGGTATAAAGTGAGGAAAAAATATTAATTTCTTACTGAGATATATATATATATATATATATATATATATATATATATATATATATATATATATATATATATATATATATATATATATTATAGATTATATATATTAAATTATTATATAATTATTAAAGAGTTGCATATGTTTAAGGATTTATTAATTGTCTCCTATTTCCCCCCAAGAAAGCGAAGTTTAACTGGGATCCGGAGACGGTGGGGATGATCCACGGCTCGTTTTTTTGGGGCTACATAGTAACACAAATCCCAGGAGGATATATTTCGTCACGACTGGCTGCCAACAGGTAATTCATCTTAAATATTACCATTTTATATATATGTTTACCTAAAGAAATACATGCTATCTGTTTTTAATATTAGGCAACATTTTAAAAACCGTTTTAAAGGCCAGGTCGTGTCTTTATTTGGTTGCCATGAATCCTGAATACTGAAGAGCAGACATTTCCTCTGGAGACCTCATTAACCAGCAGACACATTCACGTGTCTCTGTGTGTTTCTCACATTTTTTTTTTCTATTGAGGCACGAACTGATTCAACAAAAAACGCCCTTTGACTGAAATAGATTTATATTTTTAGAAACCAGGTAGGTGGATAAACCGAATTAGTCATAATAATAATAATCTAATATTGATTTTAATACAATTCAAGCTTGCTGAATAAAAGTCTTTAAGAAAGAATAGGCTACTTCTAATAATTTGGTACATATTAGAAAAATGGGAAGATATCATATTTAATGAATGATTGCATGTTTATTGATAATTATTTGTCACTGAGCATATTATAGGCTAAAATACATACTTTTAAAAATTTTAATCAAACACTATAAATGCTGGGTTGTATTAAATCAATAGGGGAAATATGTACAAACCCAACAGCTGGGTTTTAAAAAGTCATACTTGACGCAACGTTTGATTACAACCCAACATTTTTTTAGAGAGGGCGTCTCCATTTTAATATCTCTTCTCTTGCGTTTATTGGCGCGAGGGCGGAATCGACCTGTCACTCACATGAAATCCACCAATAGCAATACACAAAATCCAATCAACCCCCAATAAACAAAATCAAGCCCCGCCCACATGTGTTATTGTTGGTTCATTTAAATAAAAGTTGCTACAGGGGAAAAAAAACACTACTAAATTATGGTTTAATGCTGACTTTGAATCTTGTAGCCAAATCTACCACTAACATCTGTTTTAAATGTAGGTTTCATGAGTCATTTTTCCTTGGCTTTGAGAATTTTAATATTTTTACTTGCATGATTTTGATTTCACACACTGAAACAAATGGTTATGTAAATAAGATCTCACACATACTTAATAAAATATGTGGTTTCCTGCCTATTACTAGCTACTAGACACCAGCCTTCGGGTATAACTGTCTGAAATCTATAAATCTTATTTACTGCACACACACACACAGAGACACACACACACATTAATAAACGTTTTAAAATGGGGGGTTGCTTTAAGCTTTTACCTTTTCAGTTCTTAAAATAATACATTCTCCAGCAAATACGACGCTTTTTTAATGTAATAATGTATAATATAACATATTTTTCGATGTTTTGCTATTCCTACTGAACCATCAATGCCAACCCATCTAAAAGGAATTTATTTGCTGCTCATGTTCTTGCTTTTACAGATTTAGGCTACTTTCACAGTGGGTTCTTGCATATTTGATGCAGCTTGACTGGAGGCCAATCCATATTTTGAACAATTAAAAATAATCTGCCCGCTTTGATCTGCAGGGTGTTTGGTGCTGCGATCCTGCTCACATCAACCCTCAACATGTTCATCCCCTCTGCTGCGCGTGTGCACTACGGCTGTGTGATGTTCGTGAGGATCCTGCAGGGCCTCGTCGAAGTAAGACTGTTTTTAAATGTGTATTAAATGTATAACCCACCCCAAAAATGACAATTTAACGTTGATGTACTTATCGAGGGACCATTTCAAATTCGGAGTGGCTCGTTTTAGCCGATGAACAAACAGAAAGTCACTAAATGCGGAAACAGACATCACAAAATAAACCCTCCTGGATATATTGTGGTCTTTTGAAGTGAAAATATCAGTCTGCTCAAAAAAACGATCATTATTCTTACATAATTAACTCTCTACGCACTGTGGTGAAACTGAAATGGCGCCATTATTGTTGCGCGGTCATCTGTTTAGTTGTGCTAACGCGCATGCGCCCTGCGAAAGTGCGCGCTTGACAGTGAATATGAATTACAGAGAATGTAAACAGTATTCAGTTTCTTGCACAAAGCCATAATTTCACTTTATGATACCTCATATATCCTCAGCACCTGCGGGGATTTATTTCACGTCGTCTATACTCGTCTTTATCCACGTTTAGTTCTTAAAACAACAACACAAACTTCTGTTATGATTCACCAAAATAGAGAACTTGAAATATTTTAAGAAGTGTTATCTTTTACGTCAACTAATTAGGGGAAAGGGACGGTTGCAACATGGGGCAGTTGCAACAAGATTCCTTCATTCAGGTATGATATGAGAAAAGGTGATGATATTCATGCTACCTACCCTGCTGAAAAATCCAGCTTAAACCAGCCTAGAATAGTTGTCTGGTTTTAGCTGGTAGACCAGTCTGGTTTTAGAGGGGTTTTGGCCATTTCCAGGCGGATTTCCAGCCTGGTTTTAGCTGGTCAGGCTGGAAAATGACCAGTTAAAACCAACTTAAGCTGGACATATCTGGTTTTGGCTGGGCTCCCAGCCTGGCTTGGCTGGTCAAGCTAGTTTTAGCTGGTCATCTCCCAGCCTGACCAGCTAAGACCAGTCTATAAATGGCCAAAACCCGTCTAAAACCAGGCTGGTTGACCAGCTAAAACCAGCCAACCATCCTAGGGTGGTTTAAGCTGGTCCTTCAGTCTGACAGAAATTAGCCATATGAGACCATTCCTTCAGTATGAAGCTAATTTTAGGCAAAAAAAGAAAAATTTATGTTCAGAAAAAATGTCATACAGTCTAATCTAGTGGTTCTCAAACTTTTTTTTATCAAGTTCCAAAATTTGTCCCTTTAAGTACCACCATAATGACTAGTATTGATATACAGTAGTGTAGTAGGCCTAATTAAGCAGCTACAGCTCTGCACAGTTTAAAAACCTGGCAGATTAATTACTATTATTAATATTATTTATTATTATAGGCCACTTTAAACATTTTAAATAGTTTGAACGTGAACACTACTGCTTATATGTAAAAAAAATAAATAAATAAAATGTCAACGATTAAATTAAAATATGCTTTCAAAAGTTTATTAAAAATGGTACGCTACTGATCCTAAAAAATAAAATAAAAATCTCCTGTACTTAAATGTAAAGTGTTAACCTATAGTATCCTATTCATCAAAGCCTGGAAATGCTGCTCGGACCTCATAAGTATAGTCTATATGTCATCATATTCATATATCAGCCATTTTTGATATTTTGTAAAATATCTGTTGCATGTACATATGACATATTGGATTACTCTGCGTACCACTAGAAGGCAGCCCGCATACCATTAGTGGTACACGTACCACAGTTTGAGAACCACTGGTCTAATCTGTTTTTTTCAGATTATTCATTCGCGCAATTTAAATCACTGTTTTCTCAGCTTTAAATTGGAATAGCTATCAAGTGTTAAAGCTATTGCATCTCCCTAGCACAGACAGTTTAATGTACAGAGTTGGGACAGATGCAACATGCTGTTTCAGCTGTCCTCTATGACAGATTTCATTGAAAGCTTGTCATATTAACAATGTACACATTTAACTTAATCACAGTTTCATTGTAATTTAATAAAAAAAAAAGAACTATTTGATCAATTTGTGGCGCAGTGAGTAGCACGATCACCTCGCAGCAAGAAGGTCACTGGTTCGAGCCTCGGCTGGGTTAGTTGGCATTTCTGTAAGGAGTTTGCATGTTCTCCCCGTGTTAGGGGAGTTGGGTAAGCTAAATTGTCCATAGTGTATGTGTGTGAATGAGTGTGTATGGGTGTTTCCCATTGATGGGTTGCAGCTGGAAGGGCATCCGCTGCATAAAACAAATGCAATAAGTTGGTGGTTCATTCCACAGTGGCGACTAAGCTGAAAAGAGGATGAATGAATTACTCTACAATGTACAAAGTAAAGGTGTCCTTGGTGAACATTAAACCTGAATTATTCAATATGTAAAGCACGCAAAAGTACATCATCGCCCTGAAGACACACTAAAAGCTCAGACTCTATAGAAGAGAATAAACAGAGCCTGAAAAATAAACGCGACCGGCTCGTGACATTATTCAAACAAAAAGCTGAAAAGATGAACACTGACAGTATCCACACGCAGCTGCTGGTTTTTGTTCATCTGTTATTCTGCACTGTTGTTCAGTAATAGATGATTGTTGACTTGAAATCAGAGCCATCTGAGGTTTGCCTGTGACCGCAGTATAGCTCGTGTTGTGTGTTGACATTAGCTCTGTAGATGTACTCTCATTTGCTGCAGCAATTTGTGACTGATTGTGTGACGATTAGCCACTAATGGAGATTTAATGAGCAGCGTTATTGTGTTTGTGGTGAATCGGGTCTGATCTGCTTGCGTTTGCGTAAGTCTGCACGGTTCATTAATCCTTGTTTGAGGATCAGGTGAATGCTAGGGTTCATCTCTTAAAGGTTAGACTTGCGTGTTTTTGATGACGTTAAGCAGTTTTGTTCTAGAGAATGACAAATGATAATGTTATTCGTGTATTGACAAGAGGCGTCAGATTTTGGTGTCTACTTTAATACGTGGTTTTATATCCATTGAAAGCATATTGAAATCAAGTTTAACGTCCACATCAGTGTTTCAAATAAATATTGAAAATAAAATGCCAAAATATGGGTGATATAATATTCGATCATTTAGTTAGGTGTGACTTATATTTATGAAAAATAAATTAACATGCTTATTCTGACTTAATATAAATAAATTGATATAATAATGAATTAATATAATAATCTAAAACAATTATTCAAAGAATAAGTGAATTATGAAGTGGACTATCAAACTAAATGCTATTAAATTTAGCATTACAAAGGACTCCTTGCTGATAAATGCGTAAAACCTGGTTTGAAGGATTGTTTTTAAAGTGTAAACATTTACAATAGCAAATAAATAGTATTTCATATAGCAAAGGTGCTTTTTTATGTAATATTTTGATTGTCTTCATGTTATGTTTGAATTTTGGGTGTGATTTTATGGCAATAAGTGATTTTGATTTGATTTCACACATTACAATAAAAATAAATGTAAATGTGTATTTTGTAAAGCTATAAATTATATTGATAATATATTATATATTAAAATGTATTATTATATATTAAAGCTATAAACTATTTTCAAAACACTTAAAATTATACTATTATTATAATTGTTTTATTTTTAATTAAATTAAATTAATTTTTTACTTTATTTTTTATGTTTTAATATTTTATTTTATTGTACATTCCTCTACTCCACAGACGGTCACATTTTTACAAGCAGCTTCATGAGAAATTTAAATTAAAATATATAAAAATGTATAAAAATATTAAATATAAAAAATAAGTATAAATAAATTAACAAAATATATTAAAATAGATAAACAAATTTTATATTTATTTGGAAGAAGACGTCTCAGAGATACATGGATGTGAATTTCAGTATTTTATTTTAATTTAATTAATTTTTTTTATTATTACTTAATTTTTTGTTTAATTTATTTAATTTAATTTTGATTTATTTTGAATTTAATAAAAATTTTTAATTAAATTTAATTACTTTTCTTTTTTAATTTTATTTATTATTTTTATTAATTTTATTACTTCATTTTTTTTTATTTCATTTTTTTATTAAATTTAAATTAATTTAAATTTTGTTTTGTTTTGTTTTGTTTTGTTTTATTTTGTTTCACTTTCCACTACACCATAGAGCAGGGGTGTCCAAACCCGGTCCTAGAGGGCCTGGTGTCCTGCGGATTTTAGCTCCAGCTTGCCTCAACACACCTGCAAGGATGTTTCTAGAAAGCCTAGTAAGAGCTTGATTAGCTAGCCCAGGTGTGTCTGATTGGGTTTGGAACTAAACTTTGCAGGCAAACCAGCCCTTCAGGACCAAGTTTGGACACCCCTGCCATAGAGGGTCAAAAAATTTACAACTAGCTTCATGAGAAATGAAGTTAACTAACACTTCTAATTCTCAGGTTAGTCTAAAGATTTGTTTGATGGCAAAGGTAAAGTAAATGTGATGTTCTCCTGTGTTTCTGTGTCCAGGGTGTGACATACCCAGCATGCCATGGGATTTGGAGCAAGTGGGCTCCACCACTTGAGAGAAGTCGTTTAGCAACCACCTCTTTTTGTGGTAAATACAATTTGCATTTCAAAATAGCTCACTCAACGCTGAAAACTCAAACATATAACGTTGGTAATACACTGTGTTTCAGGCTCATACGCTGGCGCTGTGGTGGCGATGCCGCTGGCTGGAATATTAGTGCAGTACTCAGGCTGGTCTTCCGTCTTCTACATTTATGGTAGGTGCATAATCTTGACTGTAATCTTCTGTAATGCTTGCTTTTGCGTGCACTTTCCCACGATTTTCTCTCTATTTGGGCTTCAGGGAGTTTTGGGATCGTCTGGTACATGTTTTGGATTCTGGTTTCATACGAGAGCCCGGCGGATCATCCCACCATAACAGATGAAGAGAGGACTTACATCGAGGAGAGTATTGGAGAAAGTGCCAAACTTCTGGGGGCCATGGAGGTACGTCTGAAAATCCCTTTGTCACAGATTATTTTGTTGTTATTATATTGGAATTGGGGTGTCACGGTGGCTCTGTGGTTAGCACTGTGGCCTCACCGTAAGAAGGTTGCTGGTTCTAGCCCCAGCTGGGTTAGTTGGCGTTTCTGTGTAGAGTTTGCATATTCTCCCCTTGTTGGCATGGATTACCTCAGGGTGCTCCGGTTTCCCCCACAGTCCAAACACATGCACTATAGGGGAATTTAATATAGGCTGGAAGGTCGTCCGCTGTGTAAAACATATGCTGGAATAGTTGGTGGTTCATTCCACTGTGGTGACTTCTGATGAATAAAGGGATTAAGCCAAAAAGAATGAATGAATATGTTGGAATAAATCATGGATTTAAAGTTTGCATTCTCTCTTTAGTTGTTGTTAATCTGTTCTCTTTGTTGCCTATTGTGTTCACCTGTGTCTTGTTTAGTTCATTATTTAGTCTGTTTATGCATAGATCTTGGTTCAATTCTCAAAGTTCTGTGTTCTTATCAATACATCATTATATTTTGCATTATTCTACAAAAAATGTACATTCAAAGCTTCTTCTGAGATTATAGAATTAAGTTTAACAAGTCTGTAGTCAATTTCTATGAAGTCATAAAAATACAATATATAATACCCTAAAAATACAATATTTTTGTTAATACAAAGATAGTAGATAAAGATACTATAGATACTCACTTTGTCACACTGAATATGTTGTGTTGAAAGATAAAGTAAAGTTATTATTTGTTATGTTTTATTATGTTTCGCTTAGCAGGAAGTTGCTAGGCAACAGAGACATACATATTTAAAGGCCATGAAATGAGTAGTGGACACTGAAATGCAAATAAAAACAGTATTAGTATGAAATATACACACATTTAGGAAAAGTCAGGATATTATATAGTAAGGCTGTGTGATTAATCAAAATTGAATCACAATCGCGATTTGAAACGTTGCGATTAGCTAATTGCAAGAGGCTGCAATATGACATATGTACTATTTAATTTCTCCCGCTCAGAGCAAATGCGTGCAGGGTGTCTGTGTGTGTCTTACTAGCCTATTGCGTGCGCACACTTTCGTTCTGCCCAATCAGAATTGCGCAACTGAACTGTGTGGAACGCCCACAAAAAAAACAACTAAAAGGAAATCCAGGTCAAGTCTCCCTCCATATGACAAAAGACATTATAGGAGTTTAAAAAGAGGCAAACCTCAATAATTGCTTTATTGGCATGACAAATGTTAAACATGTTTTGCCAAAGCATTTATAAAGTTTACATTAAAAAGAACACACACACACCTACACACAAACACACTATGTTATATATAAACATAGTAGACACAGCAAATAGTCGTATAGTATTATAATTTATAGTATAACAATTACACAATATTATTATTAATATTATTGTATTGTATTAATATTATTAATAATACAAAATATTAAATACAAAATTATTATACTACGATATATATGTATATATTTATATGTAATAATTTTTTTTGTTAGCATTATTTTGAAAAATGACATTAACATTTTAAATAATAAGTGGTATCGATACTTATTTATATATCGATATATATCGGTATTGTATCGCATTAAATATTTGTGGTATTGCCCATCCCTTGTAGTATTTGGCCCAGATGTTAAAAAATTGATATGTGGGCCACGTATGTTTGGCCTATCTTGACCCATATTTAAAAACGTTGAAATAGTTTTGTTGAGTAAAGAAATATTTTGTCATTTCTGTCTTCCTGTTTATGCCTTCACTTTAATCCAGGAAACAATTAAGATTTATTAATCTAATGTTTCCTGTATGTTGCAAGATAACTGAATTTAACATACATTACACATATTTTCTTAACCAAATTATTATTTTACAAACCATATTATCAACTATTACTAACCATTCCCATTATTAACGTGCCTAAAGAGCAATGCTTCATGGGTTTATCAATTTGCAGTCATGACACACCAAATATGGCTTCCAGACAATGGCCAAACATGGGCCATAGCTGGTCCAGTTCAGGCAGAGTTATGGGTTATTAACTTGACTGCGACTAGGCCCTTGAATGAAAGCCAGACTTAGGGTGCTTTCACACCTGTGAATGGATTCAGTTGTTCCGAAACAGAGATTACAATTGTTACATTGTTGCTCTTTGCTCTTGGAGCGGTTCGCTTTCACACTGCAGACTTTCTAATCGGACCAAAAGAGCTAAAGCAAGTCACGTGCGAGTAAACTCTCCTTACATTGGTCAGAGTGTCAGGGTTTATTTTGCAGCGTCCCGCTCAGCTGTCAGGAGAGGTGGTGGTTTGGTGGTGATTGACAGGGTGCGCGCGCGATGTGTCTGAGGAGAGACGCGGTGGGGAGGGGTGAGTGGGG
The DNA here is from genome assembly GCF_052040795.2 of Danio rerio. Classification (NCBI taxonomy): domain Eukaryota; kingdom Metazoa; phylum Chordata; class Actinopteri; order Cypriniformes; family Danionidae; genus Danio; species Danio rerio. The sequence goes on from NC_141045.1 coordinate 37,904,284, forward strand.
TGCGCGACGATGCCTATTTGAGGACCGGGAGGGAGACGCGAGATTACCGGGAGATCATCACTCGTTTGCAGTCATACGGAGACTCGCGAAACTTCCCGCCCTACTCATAATTCTCTCTTCATATAGCCGTAAGCCTATTACATATCCATAAAACACAGTGATATAACCGCGCTCGGATCGGATCGCTTTCTCACTGCAATCGAACCGCTCCAGGGTTCGTTTCAATCGAGCCGAGACCACCTCATTCAAGCGATCTCGGAGCGATTACTTTGGCGCGGAACAGAGCGCGATTACCCTGTTCACATATGCCAAACGAACCGCGCTAACTGGGCAAACGAGACACGTTCCGAACCAAAAGTGTAGGTGTGAAAGCACCCTTAGTTCATTCATATACCAAAATTCATTGCGGCATGCGGGCCAAGCAAAAGCTGATTGTGTGGGCCAAATAAATTGTGCTATGTGGGACGTAATGCTCTAATTCCTTGAACTTACACCTTTATTTTTTTTCCCAACAGAAATACAAGACACCCTGGAGGAAGTTCTTCACCTCTATGCCGGTCTATGCAATCATCGTGGCCAATTTCTGCAGGAGCTGGACCTTCTACCTGCTTCTCATCAGTCAGCCGGCGTACTTCGAGGAAGTGTTTGGCTTCGAGATCAGTAAGGTGAGAGAACGAGCTCCGTGCATTAATCAACTCTACATTTGACTGCTCGAATCATTCGCTGTACGGATTGGTTTCATGCGCGATCCTTTCTTGTCGGGCCTCGGTTTGTCTCATTAGTCTGTTGTACTATCTGCGTCTGCCCTCATTCATGTATTGAGTCGCCCGTATTGGATTGTGTTTGAGATGTTGGCCATTCAGAAATGTGTGCTCGCAGCGGCGTACATAAATAAAAGCTGACGTTGTTATTGATCTTTGGCTCCTGAGCTGAGAGAGTGATATAAATCCTGCAAGTCTGACAGCTGTAATTGAAGCATTCGCTCGGTCTGAACAGCTTCATTGGCGCTGCATTGCACTTGGGAGCGGTTTTAGGGGTTTATTAGTCAGGGTTTGATTAGGATTTTAGTTTTTGACATATTTGTGAACCACCTTTTACTTTTAGAAAACAAATAAATGTATATATACAGTATATCACAGATAATTGACTTTAATCATTTATATTAGTGCTGTCAATTGATTCATTGTGATTAATTCCGTATAAAATAAAAGTTTATATCATAATAAAAGTTAGTATTTACTGAAAATATTTGTGCGTACTTTGTATATTTGTCTGTAGAAATATTTGCACAACTGTATCGTATAAATTATTTGTTTATATATATATAAATATGTTTTAAATGGCAGCAACTCAATGCATTTAGGCGTGCAGACATTGGTCAAGAGGATCTGCTGCAGTTTAAAGCGAGCATCAGAATGTGGAAGAAGGAGGATATAAGTGACTTTGAAAGTGGCATGGTTGTTGCTGCCAGACGGGCTGGTCAAAAGAGGCAAGCAGAGTCTGAAAGTCATCAGCTTGCGGTTTCTCAACGTAAATGTTGAAGTCACCTAGCACCAACAAGGGAGTGTCAAAATTAGAAAAAGATGAGAGAAGAACATCCAGTTCATCTAAGAAGTGACCTAATTTACCTGGTAGATGACAACCACATTTATGTAGAAGGGGTGGATAATGGTGACTGCATGGAATTCAAAGGAGCTGATTGTTGGCAGGGACGGTATCAGAGTAAATTTCCATTCTTTGGAAATTAGTAGTCCAGTCCCACCCCCTCTCCCTGTCTGACGAGGAGTGTGGGAAAAAGAGAAATTAGCAGAAAGAGTAGCATGTGTAGCAGTGTCCTCCGGCCTCAACCAGGTCTCGGTTAGAGCCATGAGATTATAGTCAGAATATGTAGCTATGGAGGTAATAAAATCTGCCTTGTTAACAGCTGATTGACAATTCCAAAGGCCCACAAAGAGAGAGAGTTGTGAAATAGCAGATACATGTATTGAACGAAGGTTGTGAGGATTACGCCTGCAGCGTACCTCCCGTGTTTCGCGAGTGTTAGTAACAACAGGAATTAGAAAACACATAATAAAAGTGCACTGACAACAAAAAATAAGTGTAGAGATAAAGTAAAACAAGAAAGTAAAGTACTACTACTAAAGTACTTTGTCGGTGTCTTTGCTCGGTGGAGTCGCGCAGGTAGAGTCCATGGCGCAGGTAGAGTCGATGGCGAAGGTAGAGTCCATGGCGCAGGTAGAGTCGATGGCGAAGGTAGAGTCGATGGCGAAGGTAGTGTCGATGGGAAAGGTAGATTCGATGGTCCTTACACTCGTCGGTCTTCACACGAGGCGGTCTTTACACGAGGCTGCCGCGGTGAAACTAGTTGCTTATATAACCCCAAAGCACTAGCTGATTGAATTCAGCTGGACACGCCTCGAGAGTCAAAACAAGGGCCGAAACTGCGGCGGACGACGCAAGACTGTCTGCGTTTGCTACACAAGCTCTTATAGTAACCAAGGAAACAGCGGCTAAACGCTTCTAGTATTATACACATCTGAAAGCAAGTTTAAATGTCCTACAACTTTACACAAACAGCTGAAAACAAGTCCTCAAACCATACACAACAACTGAAACAAGTCTTAAATGTACTTACAGGCTGCTGGTCTCGATGGTAAAGTGCTTCTCCTTCCGCTGTGGCAACCCCAGATTAATAAAGGGACTAAGCCGAAAAGAAAATGAATGAATGTTTCAAAATAATAAAATGACAAATTCTGATAAAATTACAATGTAGAAGCATTAAATCATCCACGGAGACTCAAACACAATATCAGGACACTTTATAATGTCATGTGACCTGGATTTAGACAAGATAAGTGCATTACATCTTATGTAAATGCTCATATTTGTGGTAAATCCTCCTTGTGCTGGTCTATACTGAGGATTTCTGTGTCTTCATTCAGGTCGGTATGGTCTCTGCTCTCCCTCACCTGGTCATGACCATCATTGTGCCAATCGGTGGACAACTGGCCGACTATCTGCGCAGCAAAAACATCTTAACCACCACCACCGTCAGGAAAATCATGAACTGTGGAGGTGAGATCTGAGTTGTGCCTGATTCATCACTGAAAATGCAGTCTATTAGACGTTTGCTGACCCACACAGTGTTGTGTTGTAGGGTTTGGCATGGAGGCCACTCTGCTGTTAGTGGTGGGCTTCTCTCACAGTAAAGGTGTCGCCATCTCTTTTCTGGTGCTCGCTGTTGGCTTTAGCGGCTTCGCTATATCAGGTGGGACTTTTTACAGTACTGCAGTCACATAGTGTTGAAAAGCAAACTTATTCCTGTGAAATATAACTTATTTTTCTTATATTTCCCTAGCGATGTTTAACAGAGAAAGGACATTTGAATAACAAAAAATATTTGAATTCTGGAGAAAGACTTATTTTAGTTTGGTGTTGGAATATATTATTATAATATTACTAGTTCCCTTAAGAATTTTCTTTTTTGATTGGCTACAAAACAAACCATTATTGTCCAATGACTAGCCTAATTAACCTAAATTGCCTAATTAACCTAGTTATACCTTTAAATTGCACTAGCTGAAGTACTACATAGGTCTCACACTCAATTCCTGGAGGGCCGCAGCTCTGCACCGTTTTGCTCCAACCCTGATCAAACACACCCGATCCAACTAGTGAAGCTGTTCATGACTCTTTTGAACACCTTGATTATTTGGATCAGCTGTGTTTAATTAGGGTTTGAGCAAAACGTGCAGAGCTGCGGCCCTCCAGGAATTGAGTTTGAGACTTATGATCTAGTATCTTGCAAGAGAACTAGTAAAATATTATGTAGTGTCATCATGGCAACGATAAAAAAAGTCTAAGTTATTAGAAATTAGTTATTAAAACTATCACGTTTAAAAATGTGTAAGAAAAAAACAGTGTTTAACATCACTTGTATGTTTCCATTCACATTAGGACAGAAAATATAACAAATATTTAAAAATTACATAAATTGAATGATTTAATGTGCAAGTGTTGCATGTACAGTTAAAGTCAGAATTATTCGCCCCCCCTTTGTTTTTGCTTTTCTTTTTTAATTATCTCCCAAATGATGTTGAACAGATTCAGGAAATTTTCACAGTATGTCTGATAATATTTTTTCTTCTGGAGAAAGTCTTATTTGTTTTATTTCGGCTAGAATAAAAGCAGCTTTTAATTTTTTAATAACCATTTTAGGAATAATATTATTAGCCCCTCTAAGCAATTTTTTTTGGATAGTCTCCAGAACAAACCATCCATTATACAATAACTTGCCTAGTTAAGCCTTTAAAAGTCACTTTAAGCTGTATTGAAGTGTCTTGAAGAATATCTAGTCTGATATTATTTACTGTCATCATGACAAAGCTAAAATAAATCAGTTATTAGAGATGAGTTATTAAAATTAAAATGTTTAGAAATGTGCTTTAAAAAATCTGCTCTCTGTTAAACTGAAATTGGGTAAATTGGGTTATTGAAAAAAATAAACAGGGGGGCTAATAATTCTGACTTTAACTGTATAGGTTGTTTATCCCAATTTGACCAATCAGATGAGACCTTACTATCTGAACCCCGCCTCCCAAGTAGTTGCTGTTCTGCTAGAGCGGCCCAAAGGTGAACGTAGAGCTGAAAAACACTAAAGGAGGCCAATAAGAGTCATATACCTTCTGATTATCTGTTGTATGATCGTTACATGAATTAATAATTTACAAAAAAACTAGCTCATCAACATAGCATTTCTCTTGGGACATGTTAAATGGCAAGAAATAGCATCGCAATACTGAGTAACAATATTGTACATTGCTTATTTGCTCCTGTATCATGCAGCCCTAATTCACACACAGTATAATTATGCACATTTTCGTGTAACTATTAATTTTAATTAATTAATGTTAATTAAACATTTGCATTATAATGTGCAATTCATTTATTATGAAAAAGAGCTTTGCTTTTCCCCTAAACTCCATTTTTATTATTATATTATTGATTATGATTTTGTCCGCTTGTACAGATGGAACTGCTTTGTCGGCAGATTATTAATGCAATATTAGTTGTTATGGATTACATTGTCTGTTTTGATTTACATGCATTCTGAACGCATAAACATAAATAACAAATACGTCCCAGTTTCTGATTTTATTCTGTTTTTTTAAGGGTTTAATGTCAACCACTTGGACATTGCGCCACGGTATGCCAGCATACTGATGGGTATTTCTAATGGGGTCGGCACACTTTCTGGTATGGTCTGCCCTCTGATTGTAGGTGCTATGACCAAAAATAAGGTGAGAAATCATGCATTTTCATTATTAAATTGTTAACTTAACCTAAATGATTAACTTAAAGGGTTTAACATAAATAGAGATTAATTGAACAGTTTGTACACAATACAAAATATCAGAAACAGTTTTGTTGAACATTAAATTGAATACACCAAGCTCTATGGCTCATAATAAATGATTTCAAGAGTTGACACTTAGCTGCTGATTGATTATGAAGCTTGTTTGGCATGTTGTCCCGGGAGAGAGCCCTGAGCTCATAGGATCCTCGAGTCTGGGGTTCTCTCCTGTTTGCAAGGCGAGAGGGGGTTTAAGCTCAGGTAGATCTGGAAAACTCCCCTGCTGCAGTAGATCATAAACAGATAGTGATCTGAGAGATATCTACTTACTAGGAGCATGTCTATGGTGCTGATTTGGATTAGTCAATTAACTTAACCTCCATGTTTTTGGACGGTGGGAGGAAACCGGGGATCCCGGGGGAAACCCACGTGAGCACAGGGAGAATGTGTAAACTCCGCATAGAAATCTCTGCTGGCTTGGTAAGGACTAGAACCAGTGATGTTCTTGCTGCAGGCAACAGTGCTAAGCACTGGGCCACCGTGCCACCCATCTAAGAAAGGAGGAGCAGCTGCGGGTTTTAAATTAAATTAGTGAATTAGTTTATAAATAAACTTCACATAGAAAGTACATATCAGAAAAAATCAACTCATTCAGAGGCTCAAACTGAGCAAAAATAAGCAGTTTGGTGCGGTGATCCACCCAAAAACACTTCTGATTGTCTGTATTGTATATCAGTAAGCTCTTTGTAACAGTATAGCAAACTGCTTACATACAGTTACTTTAGTATCAGTGTATATCTTTAATAAGATGTCTTGGTAACATTAAATCAGTATGCTTAGTTTTATGATCAGTAAATAATATCTAACCTTCTTATTATTTTTTCTTCTGACCTTTTTTGTCATTATTTCCTCAAGTATATCTGTTTTGATTGGTTGTCACAAACATTTGAGTTTCAGTGTTTATGTGCTTATAGTTTGCTTGGATCAAATGGTTAAAATATCTCAGATCTTTTCTGCTTAAAGGGATAGTTCACCCAAAAATTACCTGTTAATGTACTCAACCACAGGTCATCCAAGATGTAAGCTGGACCATAGTCAAACTACATTCACACATTTGTTGAGAGCTGTTTGACCAGGTTGTGTATTAAAGGCAATAATATTTTAAACAATGTTTATTTTCTTACATGGAGTGATTGTTTGACTTCACAAGTGTGTCATCAGGAGCCAAGACTATTGATTTGGGCTCATTTGTTTATGTTTATTTTTAATAAAAAAAATTTAAAAAAATCTGTAACCACCACAGATTCAGCTCAAAATGTTCTACTGAGAGAAACCTACATCATGGATGACCAGTGGGTTAATAGTGGGTGAACTAACTCTGTATATCTGGCTGCATCTCAGGAAATCGCTGCATTTTTCATAATAAATGACCAATTCTGAGCCAAATGCATTCTGATCCTCCTCTTTTTTTTGCCTGTCAGACTCGTGAAGAGTGGCAGAACGTGTTCTTAATCGCGTCGCTGGTTCACTACGGCGGTGTGATTTTCTACGGGATCTTTGCATCAGGCGAGAAGCAGCCATGGGCTGATCCGGAGGAGACCAGCGACGAGAAGTGCGGCTTCATCGATGAAGACGAGTTAGCAGAGGAGACGGGCGACATCACGCTGAGCCACGCTCCTTTCGGGGCCCAAGGCGCTCTTGGGGCCCCGGCCAAAACATACGGGGCCACAACGCAGCTGAACGGAGGCTGGGCGAAAGGCTGGGAGAAAACCGAAGAGTTCATCCAGGAGGACGCAGAGCGCACCTATACTGGAGACGGGTACTCGTAGATACATTCACTAAAAAACTAAATATATCTATAACAAAACAATACAAGGGGAGAGAAACTATCCACCTTTTTCCTATGATGCTGTGTGCAAATTGTGGGAGTATCTTCTGTTAAGCTCGTAAAACATACTATAGTGATTTAAAGTAACCATTCTACAGTAAAGTACTTGGCTGCATCCGAATTCACATACTTGCATACTATAAAGTACGTTAAAAACCGTATACGAGCCGAGCAGTGTGCCCAAATTCAAAGGATTTAAAAATACAGTATGCAAGAAGTACACTACTTCTGGTGAGATTCTGAAGTGCACATCCAATGGACGCTACGTTATCCCATGATGCAAAGTGAGATGTATGAATGGGAGTGAATAGGTCATGTGACATTAACTAATGGTGGATGTAGTACGTTTGAATTCCATTCGTACTATATAGAAGACACTATTAAAACAGTCGTGTAGTAAAGTCTAATTCAAGTGCAGTACATACTTGAGTAGTAGGCGATTTCTGGCCCTTTAAAGGTCCAGTGAAATTAAACGTTTTTTAGATGTTAAATTAACGTTTTTTAGATGTTAGTATCAGTATGTAAGTCTTCAAGGATGGTTATAAGCTAGTGTGGTACAAAACAATGACAAAATTCATGTTTAAAAGATATAAAACTGATATAAACATGTAAAGCTTGCAGCTTGCCACTTCCGACAAAATAGATTAATGATTTTTTTTTTCACGTCACCTCAAACTTCAGTTTTCTCTTCAAATCTTCTGACCAATCAGATCCTTTCTAGGGTCTGACGTGCCCCGCCCCCTTCACGTTTGCTATTATCTACAGTGTGCTCAGCCTGCTGGTTTGTCCATTCATACAAATTTTTATCATCAAATAAACAAAATCACATGACTTTTTTTTTTAATGCACATACTGGAATTTGTTCTGTAAAAGTGTTTCCATTGCAGTTTATGCGCATCTTTTCTTATCAAATAAAACGTTTATCCTACTCAGTTATGCGCATATGTTTTTTTATGTGCATTTTCAAAATGTATGCGCATTATAGTGTTTCCATTAACCAATTTTTATGCGCATATTCAAAATGAGCATAAAAACAGGTGGATGGAAACGTAGCTACCCAGCAGGCACACAACATCATAAGACGTTAATATCAGGTTAGATTTAGGTTGTGACGTCAGGTGATCAACATTCAATATCTAGCCAGCATCTAAGGACAACGTTATTTAGACGTTCAATAATGACATCAAATTACGTTGATATTTGGTTGATTTTAGGTTGAGTTGGAAATTGACCAAAATCCAACGTCTGATAGATGTCATAATGGTAACGTCCTCACAACGTCAAGGTGACGTCAAGACATTGACGTCGGCCCGAAGTTGGGTTCTGACGTCAACTCGATTTTCACCTCTAAACAAAATCCAACGTCCCCACAACGTTGGGGTACAGCATCAATATGACGTCATGTTGACATCCTGTGCCTGCAGGGTAATGAAAAACAACGAAATTCTCAAAACGAGCCTTTTTAAAGCAAGATTGCCAGAAGACTTTGTATTAATGAACTCAAAAGAGCTTTGGCAATCAGAAATGCTTGTGATGTTAATGCTACGTTAAAATATGAAGCGTAACATTACTTTCATGACAGATAAAAAAAAAACACAGAGCCAAACTCAGATTTCACTATGTAATAAGGCTGCTCGATATTGGAATATTATGATAGTGCTTACAATTAATGGTTGCCGGTGCAATCTAACAGTATTGAGGCACAGAAATTCAATAATCAAATAACACACTATAGTCTTCATTGTATAAATACTTAAAATAATCTAACTTTTTAATCTCTTGCATCTAAATGGTTTAAATTCACTTGAAATGGCTTGAAATGTGACTTCTGCAGATTCGCACATTGTGATAATGATGCTAAAACAATATATTGTGCAGACCTACTATATATATGGATAATTTGCAGTGCGACCTCATTATACATAATAATTAATTTCATTTCTTATAAAAGGAAGTTCCCCAAACAGGAAGTGCAACTCATAATTTAAAACGCAGTGATCACATATGGAAAAAGGTGGATAGAGAAAAAAAACATAGCCTTTATCCAATCTGAAGAGAAGATATTTAAGAGAAAAGAAATCTATTCAAAGATATCAATTAGAGCACACAGCTATTTATGAATAAACAAAGCGATATTTAGGATTATATAAAGAATATAAATCAGTCGATGTTTCTAAAAAAAAAGTACTGTGGTTTACAACGTGTAATCAAATGACAATATTTAATAGCACAGACATCTGTAATCAAAGCACAGGTCTTGGCTGTTTCTGCAGGTTTAGACTAGTTCTGTTGAGTTTTTGCGTCTTCGGCTGTAGTAGATGAGTCTAATTAGTCAAAGCCCAATTAGAGTAGTTTAGATTAGCGTCGTCGTTTTGTTGAAAAGAAACAAGTGTTTCCCTCTGGTTTACAGAGCTCTCGCCATTGACCTTATGAAAAATATGCAAACATTTGGGTTATTGAATTACGATATAAGAACGATTGCTGTTTATCATTATGTACGTGTACTATATTACACTTTATATTAATCAGTCCCTTTATTTGGGACTTAAAACTAGAAGGTAGACGTCAAATAACCGTTTGGTGCAGGGGGAATCTAAAATAGCACAAAATTTGCAAAACACAACCGCTATATCTGAATACTGACATGTGTGTTAAAGTGTGTGAACTATATTGATGAACCTTTAAATGTTGAAAACGTCCTAAAGTACACTTGAGAACTTTATAAAGTGCAATCTTGTATAGATTTCCTTCGGCTAGTTTCATCGACATTACATTCGAGTTGTGTGCTTGGCAATACAGTCCTGTATTTTAAGTGGTATTAAGCTGGTCTTCATTTCAAATGTTCCATTTTAGCCGACATGTGTGATGACGAACCAGGCGTTTTTGTTTTTTTAAGACACTTTGAATGCACTGACATGTCGTTATTTGAAAGAAAAAAACCAAGAAAAAGCGTAATTTCTATCTTTAAGTATGTGTTTTGACATGGATTTACCGTTTCTGTGAGACTGTTGTGAAGCTGGGTCAGTGATATCTGTGCTTACTGTTTATTGGGCCATGTTTATCATAGAAACCCTCATTGGCTGTTCATTTGGGGTGTATATTATGATGGTTGCAACATAGGCTCATTCTGAAAAAGTAGCCCTGTATACATTTCTGGAGATCGCAAATTATGTACCCAGGAGTATGTAGGGACCAATTTCATCTTTAAAATGAAAGCTATGGGGTGATACGACGACGTTCATTTTCGCGCTTACCTCCATGTGGATGGCTTTTCCGCTGTTACCAGTTTGCTCAGTGGCTTACCATGTACATTAGAGGATCTGAGATGCAGAGCGGAGTTGACCATGATAACTGGGTTCGAAGAACAATTCCAGAAAGCAGGTAAAACATAAAAAAAGCCCAAAAATTAAATGAACAAGTAAATAACTGAGAATGTGGTAAAATCTGAAAATGTGATAAAAATCAGGCTGCCATGAGGGCTTTTTATGGATTGATTTTGAAAACACTGTGGGTTGGGTTTAGGGTTAATCTGCGAGTGAAATTTGAGATCTCGTAAAGCGAACGCATCGGCCTCTGGCAGATTCGCGAAAACAAAGAATGCAAAATAATGTAGCTCCTGGAAAGGAGTAGGGTGGGTCAGTTGATCGGTCAATCAGTCAGTCAGTTGACAGCGGCCTCTGGTGGATTTAATCGAGAAGAGTAGGCACGAATAGCAATCACAAGAGAAAGCGTACACAGCAGCCTCTGGTGGATTCCCGAAAAAGCAAAAACTGCAACAAAACGTAGCTCCCCGGAAGGAGGAGGGTGGGTCAGTCGATGGGTCAATCAGTCGGTCAGTCAGTCGACAGTGGCCTCTGGTGGATTTACGCGAGAAAATCAGGCGCGAATGGCAGTAGCAAGAGCAATTTGAGATTTCGAAAAGCATACACATCGGCTTCTGGTGGATTCCCAAAAAAGCAAAAACTGCAAAAAAACGTAGCTCCTGGAAAGGAGGAGGGTGGGTCAGTCAATTGGTCAGTCAGTCAGTGAGTCGTTAGCAACGTCTGGTGGATTTTTGCATGAATGTCAATCGCAAGAGAAATTTAAGATCTTAAAAAGCGCACACAGCGGCTTCTGGCAGATTCGCGAAAAACAAAAACTGAAAAAGACGTAGCTCCTGGGAAGGAGGAGGGTGGGTCAGTCAGTCAGTCAGTCAGTCGTCAGCAGCCTCTGGTGGATTTATGCGGGAAGAGCAGGCACGAATGTCAATCTCAAAAGAAATTTGAGATCTCAAAATGCGTACACAGCGCCCTGGAAAAAACGTAGCTCCTGGGAGGTATTTGGCGCTCTCAAGAAATGTATATAGGGCTACGTACCCAGAATGAGTGTGGGTTGGATGATTGATTCCTGAATAAGAATCTACTGATCATCATCATGAATGTATTTAATTGTCGCCATGCAAAGCTGATGTAAAGTGTTCTTGAGATAATCTCACAAAACCTGTCAGAAACAGGTGCTATTTCACCCTGAATGAGGATAATTGAGCCTTTAAAGGACCATTCAGAACTGTAATGGTAAAAAAAAAAGAGTTAAAACTGTAAAAACAATGAGTTTTTTTAAGATAAATTCAACTCTAATGCCAAAAAAGGAAAATATTTATATTGATTTAATAATTACAAATGATTAAATTATATGATTTATATTATCGAATACATTTAACATTATCTATATTAAACAGATCCTGCACTAAAAAAGTAAATCTACAAAAATATTTATTATCCTAATGCTTTTTTATTTAAAAAAAAAATTTAAATGTTGCTTGCAAATGCTTTTGTGAGATTCGCTCTGATCCTCCATTCATGACACCAACAAGTGTGTTGTGCTTAGTTAACCAGCAGTAATCTAAGATGTGTCAAAGTCTTAAAATGTTCCTTGATCAAAAAGAGAATAATAACAATAATGATGCATAAAAAAATTGAAACAGATCCTGTACTGCAATAATTTCCTAATAACATCAGCAATCTTGTTATATTTAACATCTGAGTCATTCAACGCATTGTGTCTAGTTTACCGAGTCATTTGAATGTTTGCGAACGTCTTACTGAAACATCAGAATCAGCTCACGTTTGTTCTGATCAGAAGATAGACATTTCCAGAGGTTTGGAATCTGAGCCATGCTTTAAGTTGTTCTGAAACTCCGCTAGATGTTTTCTAAGTTTGTGTATTTTTGTGATGAATAATATCACAGACCTAAAGCTCTTTTCATGGCCTCTTGCCTGAGACTGAAGTGCACAAGTGATTGTTATATTCTATTGTTGTGTCAAACCGAGCGATTTGTTGATGTCAAAAAGTGTTACTGTATGAATTGCTCACTAAGTGTAATTTTATATACAATTATTAAAATCAAGACATTCTCATTATGTCTTTGATTTTTTGCGAACGGTGGACCAAAATTTAGAGGCAATTTTCTGGTTTCGAAAAGATAAGAGTTGATGTTCTTTATAGAGTGTGATGATTATTTTTGCATGATATAGTCATTAAAATCATCCTGGGCATTGATTTGAAATTGTTGTGTCTCTGTTTGTGAAGATCTTTTGACTTTGTAAGTCTTCATCTTAAAAATATCAGTCAATGTGACGTTGCATCATGCTACCTATAGCATACAGTGCATTGATTATGTACCAAATACTTTTCAAAGTGTGAAAACTTGAATGTAGTCAGAGTCTATTGATTTGACTCATTACAATAGTGATTAAGGGGAATGACCTACAATGAGATAAATGACCACCAGGAAATTAGATGGTAACAAATCACTAATCAATACCACTTAAAGCCCCTGCAGACTGCTGAGAATGCTGGTCTTTTATTTGTTATTTGGCATGAAAGTAAAAAACAGAATTAAAGATCCTTCAAGCCCCAAACCAATACTGGACCCTGCAAAAACAGAACTCTACTTTAATGCCCAAATCAATATCCTTACCCCCATAATCAGACAACTACTAGTCCTCCAAGACTCATACTTAAACCAAAACCAGACTCCACAATATTAGACTAATACTGAAACATTCAAGATCCAATCAATATCCATATCCTCATAATCAGACCTTTATCAGAACCCCCCAAGAGCCGAACCAAAATCAGAACTCCCGAAATCAGATCACTGCAGATCCTCCAAGACCCAGACCAAAACCAGACCCTACATTATCAAATTACTACTAGAACATTCAAGAACCCATCAATATCCATACCCTCATAATCAGACCACTACCAGACCTCTCAAGAGCCAAACCAAAATCAGAACTCCCAAAATCAGACCACTGCAGATCCACCAAGACCCAGACCAAAACCAGACCCCACATTATCAAACCACTACTAGAACATTCAAGACCCAATCAATATCCATACCCTCATAATCAGACCACTATCAGAACCCCAAGAGCCAAACCAAAATCAGAACTCCCAAAATCAGATCACTGCAGATCCTCCAAGACCCAGACCAAAACCAGACTCCACATTATCAAACCACTACTAGAACATTCAAGACCCAATCAATATCCATACCCTCATAATCAGACCACTATCAGAACCCCAAGAGCCAAACCAAAATCAGAACTCCCAAAATCAGACCACTGCAGATCCACCAAGACCCAGACCAAAACCAGACCCCACATTATCAAACCACTACTAGAACATTCAAGACCCAATCAATATCCATACCCTCATAATCAGACCACTATCAGAACCCCAAGAGCCAAACCAAAATCAGAACTCCCAAAATCAGATCACTGCAGATCCTCCAAGACCCAGACCAAAACCAGACTCCACATTATCAAACCACTACTAGAACATTCAAGACCCAATCAATATCCGTACCCTCATAATCAGAACACTACCAGACCCCCCAAGAGCCAAACCAAAAACAGAACCTCTAAAATAAGATCACTACCAGATCCTCCAAGACCCAGACCTAATCCAAACCCAGGCCCTACAATATTGAACCACTACTAAAACATTGAAGACCCATTTAATCACCATACCCCATATACAGACCATTACTAGACAACTAAGACCCAAACCAAAAACAGAACCCACAAAATCAGATCACTTCCAGATCCTCCAAGACCCAGACCTAAACCAAAAGCCGACCTCAAAATATTAGACCACTACTAGAACATTCAAGACCCAGTCAATAGCTATGCCCTCATGATCAGACCAATACTAGACCCCCCAAGACCCAAACCAAAAACAAATCCCCCAAAATCCGGTCACTACCAGACCCCCCAAGACTCAGACCAAAACCAGATCCAACAATATTAGACTACTACCAATACCAGGGCGGGCCTCAACAAATAAGATTCTCCACTGCCAAAATTAAAGCAATGTTTGCATAATCAAACCACTACCAGACCCTCTAACTTCCACACCACCAATACCAGACCCCCTTAGACTAGACCAAACAAGATATTCCAAGACCCAAACCAACACCAGATCCCCCAAGCCCAAAACCAATACCGGGTCATCCAAGCTTCTTACCAATTCAATTCCCCGATAATTAGATCACTACTAGACCCTCCATGATCCAAACCAATACCATACCCTGCAAGATCCAATACCAGACTATATATTAAAAAATAAAATAGTAAGACTACTACCAGACCAAGATCCAAACAAACAACAAACCCAGCAAAATCCTTTAAGTCTCAAACCAGGTTTTCAAAGCTCCTTACCAATGCCATTCCCCTGATAATCAGACCACTATCAGACCTTCCAAGATCCAAACCAACACCAGACCCTGCAAGGTTTAAACTAATACCAGACCTTCCAAGATCCAAGCCAATATCAAACCCTAAAATATCCAACACCAATGCTAGGCCCCTGTAATCAGACCCCTACAACACCCTCAAAGAAGCAAACCAATACTAAACCCTACAAAACTAGGACCAGAACTTTAAAAAAAAAATATCCTCAACATCAGGCCTTGTAACACCTAAACCAATAGCAGACTCCTAAACAAACAACAACAACAAAAAAAACGACTCTAAATCGTAAAGTTAAACAGCATTTAACTTAAAAACATTTGGCTAAAATATCTTTAAAGTCATCCATGTGTCGTTCAGCTCAGCTCTCTTGAATGAGCATCAGTAAGCAGCATGCTCGGCTGAAAATAAGGGATGAGCCGTCTCACTTTAATGACCTGGGCTGGTTTCCACTGTGGCATGTGTGTGTGTTAATGTGACAGGACACACATTGCTGTCACCAGCCGACCGGAACGTGTTTTCCCACAGCCCACCGATGACACGCGTCACGCCAATTGCCTCCATGACAAACACACCCACATGATACCCATCCGCGTAAACCCCTCCAAATGCTCCATATGCAGCGTAAATCTGTTTATGATGGAAAACTTAGACAAGAATAGGCTAAAATTCGGATATTTAGTCAGCCTTTTGCTTTTAACCAAACAAAGAGTAATGGGTGTGTGTTTGTGTATGTGTAATAAATGGATTTGATCAATTGTTGTGCTCGGGGCAGCAGGTGTTGAAGGGTATTCCAGCATCTCTAGGGGCCTTGGGGCTCTAATCAGCATCCAGAATGAGTATGTAATGACCAAACCTCTGCAAGACTCATGGGACACAAGGATCCAAACACAATTATTTCAGCGAACCCCTCCCAACAAGACTTAACTCTCCCTAAACAGTTATTGCAAGGGGGGTTCGTCAGATGGGTCCTGTCAAGCAGAGGTAGAAGTAAGGATTGCTCAAGCAGTCTGTGGGCTAACGTTATGTTCTCAACTAAACCTGCAGTCACGAATGACTAAATAAAAAAATGAGTCAGTGGTGACTCACTTAAATTCTGTCCTTCTATATGGTGAATTTCAGACTATTGAACGTGTGTTATCCTGCTTTACAAGTAGAGACAACATGATCTGTACATGCACGGCTGATGAACTAGAATTAGTGGTGTATTGGTGTAATTTGCATAAAACTTGAGATGATCAGGCTGATCCACATCAATGGGTGGCATTAGCGCATCTAACAACATTGTGCTATTAGCATAGCAATGCTAATGCTTGCTAACGAATTACTGAATGCCTTTTTAAGCAAACCCCTATCTTAGCAACCACCTACCGATTCCAAGTCACAACCTGAATACTCCTAGCAATACTCCTAGAACCATTTCAGAACTATCAAGCAATGCTTTAGTAATCATAAGATCATCCAAACGGCAATGTGTGTACCCCCAACCACCAAATAAAACCAAGTTTTAGGAATGCAACGGATCAATATAAATTCTGCATAATAACAAAGGAAGCTCCTACACTCTCAGAAATAAAGGTAAGGAGCTGTCACTGGGGCAGTACCTTTTCAAAAGGTGCGTATTTGTACCTGAAGGGTACATAGTGGTACCTCAAAGGTACTTTTTAGGTACATTTGGGCACTAATGTGCACCTTTAAGGTACCACTTTGGACTCCTTGGGTACAAATATGTGTCCTTTGAAAAGATACTGCCCCTGTGACCTTTATTCTAGCTCCTGTTCCTTCCTGAGAGTGTAGGGAAAATAAGACCAGTTTCTCTTCTTATGAATGTTCAGGCCAGTCGCTTCTCTCGGTCATGTTTATGAACTATTGGTACCCTGAGGCATTTATTCATGTAATTAGGTTTTAAATTACTCTCCCCACACTAGGCAGAGGACCTTCAGTTTCGCTCCTGCGCAGATTACACAAATGCCGTCTGACGTCTCTCTGCTTGAAACCTGTCAGGTTAGGAGGTGAAAGAGTCCAAAAAAAAGCCTGGTGTCTGGTAGTATGGCAGAAGTGCAAAAATATAGGCACGAAACTAAATGAATATTTCATCACTTATCAACACTCTTCTTGTATTTGAGAAACATCCCCTCCCCCTTCCACCGCCCTGTTCTTCACACCATCTTAAAATAGTTCGATCCTGCTGATGCTGTGGGATTTGACAGCATTTTTTTTTTCTCTAGAAAAAGCATCTCTGCGTTGGCTCGTGCTGCCAAATCTGCTCTGTATAGACCAGCGCTTGATTATTTAGCACTCATCCTCCTTCCTAGGGAGATAAAATGAAGGTACTTACCTCAAATATGGAGTTATGGTAAATTACTGAAACTGTCACCATGAAATCAAAATTACCGCTACTGCTTTTCTTTGTTTACGTTACAAGTTGTATTGTGCACAGATTCACATTCCCCAAAAATGCTACCTGAGTAAAATCCTCTACGCTTTAAGGCAGAACCTCAAACCTTTTTTTTTCCTCAGGAGAATAAACTGAGAAGTGGAAGATATCGGGAAAGAAACTCAATTTGCTCCTCATTAAATCTATGCGTTCTGAGATTTAACAGGATGTCCTTTGTGATATTTGTCCTATGGTTTGGGACTCAGGTGTGACTCAAGGCCTCTCACCTCTCACTTTGACAGTGATTAACAGGAGAGGGAGACTTTCATCGAAAGATGGGAGAGGGAGACAGACAGAGAGCGAGAGAGCGGGAGCCAAATCCGCTTAAGCACACACTGGGAAGGGCCAACACGTCCCCAGGGGCCGACTCTTCTATTCAGAGCTGACCCTTAGCAGATGGGATCTGTGCATGTATGTGCATGTGTCTGAAAGGGAGACTCAGCTTAGATTTTAATGAATTCTACAGCTCTCACACACACGCACACACACAGCCTTTGATTAAAATGTTATTTAGATGAGACCAGCGAGAGGAAAAAAACTGAAAGAGATGAGAAGGCTGGGGACTGAATCGAAATCAAAAGTCGCCAGAGAAATAATGAAGCTGTAGTTGTGCATTGCTTGCAATCATCTTGCAAAGCGTCTAGGAAGCAGTGGTTTACAGTGAATTTACAACAGCTATGGGGGATGATGCAGAGAGGAGTGCCTAAACGCCCCTTAGCTGATATTAATTCACTGTAAACAATGGCTGCACAAGGGTAATTGCTACCGTCATGGGTTCTTCTATTAATGTAGCAAAGTTTCACAAAATAATGGGTTTCTATGGGTCAAGACTGACAGTGGAATGGTTTTGTCTTAGGTTTGTAAAGTATTTTACAACAGCTTTGGACAAAGCTCTAACAATCAATATCTGTAATAACTATACATTTTATAGACTCCCCTACTACAGAATCGCTTTAAAGTCCTTGTGGAATCAAAATTTGCAATGTTTATTTTTGCGTTGCTATTCTTTAGGTCAGGGGTGTCCAAACTCGTTCCTGGAGGGCCGGTGTCCTGCAGATTTTAGCTCCAACTTGCCTCAACACACCTGCAAGGATGTTTCTAGAAAGTCTAGTAAGAGCTTGATTAGCTAGCCCAGTTGTGTCTGATTGGTGTTGGAACTAAACTTTGCAGGACACCAGCCCTCCAGGACTGAGTTTGGACACCCCTGCTTTAGGTTAATGGTCTCAAACTCAATTCCCGGATGGCCACAGCTCTGCATAGTTTAGCTCCAACCAGCTCCAACTCACACCTGCTTAATAGTCTCTAGTAGTCTTGAATACCTTGATTAGTTGCATCAGCTGTGTTGGATTAGGATTGCAAAACTGTGCAGAGCTGCGGCTCTTCAGGAATCCAGTTTGAGACCTATGCTTTAGGTCAGGGATGTCCAAACTTGGTCTTGAGGCCGGTGTCCTGCAAAGTTTAGTTCCAACCCCAATCAGACACACCTGGGCTAGCAAATCAAGCTCTTACAAGGCTTTTTAGTAACATTCTTGCAGGTGTGTTTTAAGGGTGTCACGATCCTCCAAATCCTGGATTCGATTACATTTTCGATTCTAAAGGCACGATTCGATTCAATTTTCGATTATGAATAATTAATTAATTAATGACCAATTAATTATTTGTAGCCTACCGTTTAAACTACCTGACCTGCATGGTCTTTGTTTTACCCATAAACAAATCATACAGTAAATGAATAAAGGCAAGTTACACACATAATTACCACCTGTCAATCACTTTTTCTGCGGGACTCGTGAATAGGCAGTGATCTGTGTCGTTATAATGGCGTCGGTAAAAAAGACGCACAACCAACAGGAACCAGCCAACAGTATCTGAGGTGTTCGCTAAAATGACTAAGTACAAGTGAGTGAAAGATTGAAACAGTCCTCTGACTGCCTGGACCTGCTGTCTCGAGTGCAAGGCTGTATGTGCGTCTGTGTGGTCACGTGATGTGCAATTTCAGAGAAGAAGATAGAGAAGAAGGTAGAGAAGAAGGAGGGCTGCTCAGAAATGCTACACGCCACTGTGGATGTCAAATCGTTGTCGTTCTAAAATGCCATTTAAAAACAAAGACAGTGTAAACAGGGCCTGAGTGTGTACTTTTCGCGAGCGGATTTGCAATGGGGGCGGGCGGAGGATCGCGATGCCGGTGTTGTCTATCGGACGAACCGTACGTAATACGTACATAGCAGAGCTTGCAAAACTGTGTTTTTTTGTCGACAACACGAACGTTGTCAACATAACTCACTGGAAATCCAAAATGCTTACACACCGGCGACTTCATTGAAAGAGGAGAGGGTTTAAGTTCTGTCGACGGGTCTCCTGTGTCTGCAGTTTAACAAGCACTTCAACAAGCCTGTTTTTTCCTGCTTGGCAAGCCAAGCTGATGTGACATGGGGGCGTGGCAGCATCAACGATTCTATTTTTTTATTCGATAATCGAAATTGAGCATAAATTTCGATCGATTTCGATTTTCAATCACCCCTAGTGTGTTGAGGCAAGTTAAAGCTAAAATCTGCAAGGCACCTGGGCACCCCTGCTTTAGGTGAACAATTATTCTGTGCAAGAAAAAAACATAGTGTATTGTCTGGCCGTTTTCTTCTGCATTTGGAGTGATGGGCCTTCTCTTTTGTTGGCAGCTTGATGGCTTCAGCCACATTGTTCCTAACCATGCCCCATTTATTGTTAGTTATGAACAAAAAGAAAGAACACCCCCTACTCAGTTTTTTGTTTCAACTGGAAGTACATCAACATACAAAAACTAAAAAGCCTCAGCAACTTACAGATTAATAACCATATCGATTCTTGTTGGAAGTTCTACAGTAGTGATCTTAGAAGCCAACAACTAGTACTGGCCAAATGGTTGGGGATATTGAACTTGTACTAGAAAGGTTGCCAGTTCGATTCTTGGTCCTGGCAGGATTTGATGGTGAGGGGCATGAATGAACCTCACTCTCTCCCATCTTATCTAAGGGCGCACTCACACTATGCTATTCGAACCGTGCCCAGGCCCACTTCCCGGATCGTTTGAGAAGTGTGAGAGCTCTGACTTTGGCTCAGGTGTGGTTCAGTTGGCCGGCCCTGGCCCGGTTGGAAGTGGTGTGCCAGAACGCGGTTCACTTGGGCTCATGGACGGTATGCTTGTAGTGTGATTGCAAAGTACATCTGAGCCCGAACCTGAAGACAAGACGTGACTCTTAGGGGCTGTTTCCCTCATAATAACCTCATAATTCCTGCAGCATGAGGACTTGATTGTGGATATGATTGTTTATGAGTGTCAAAAGTGGCTGATCTGTTCTGCAAAGTATTTGGCTGTTTGTCACCGCATCCCGAACAACTAAAATAATATAACTAAAGAAATCTCCACTGTGCTGAAGGAGAGCGCTTCTTAAACTAAAGAGCACATCATCAATGACGTAAGCTTGCTTAGGCTCAAATGCAACTTGAGTGAGGTTCGTCGGGGGAGACGGGAGGGGGGACAAGCGTGCTTCGGCCCGGTTCAAGGCAACTGTACATAGTGTTAGTACAGCCTATGGCGCACTTGAGCAAGGCATCTAATCCCTAATTGCTCCTTGGGTGCTGTAAGCAATAGTTGCCCACTGTTCTGTGTATGTGTGTCTGTGCTCTCACTCCTCACTTATAGTGTGTGTATGCATTTGGATGGGTCACAAGCAGGGGACCAATTTCGAGGTTTTATAGGTAAAACCCAACTTGACAATACTCTCTTCGCTTCAAGATAGCCGGATTTCTCAAATCTGACTCTGGAGGGCCTTTCAACCCTAGTCAAAGACACCCGAACAAACTAGTCCAGATCATTTTGACTAGACGCAGTTTGGTTTGATCAGGGTCTGAGCTCAACTGTGCCAGGGCAGGGGCTGAATTAGTCTCCAAAGATACTAGCAGTACCCTACATGCATGACGTTTTTTTTCTTTCCCAAACCTGACCCACTTCTTGTTTTCATTACCCCAGAATGTGTGGTAAATACTCCTACCAAACCTCACATGTTCTCACTAACAGCAGCTGCTGTGAACACACAGTCTAGTCCATGTGGAGATCTATTTATATAGTTATCTATCAGCAGAGCTGTCGAGAGTGCCGTACAGCATCGAGCCTGCTGATGAAACCGAGGCGACACAAAAAGCAATATCACAAAAGATTGAGAGCTGCTCTGAAATCCTGTTATAGCACAGGAGGGGGGCTAATAATGTGTTCACCTAGAGACAATACATCCTGTGTGCTTTAAGACAGACATGTACAAGCAACAAATGAAAGTTGGTCTATATAGTATGAGTCAAACCTTCATATAACCATGTTTCTTTAAGGTGGTTTTCCACTGCATGCTTTGGTTTAAAGCGGCTCACTTTGGGGGACTTTTTCACTGTACTCCATACCTAGAACCTAGCGCTTATTTTAGTACCACCTCAGGTTAGGTTCTAAGTGTGCCATACAGAACTCAGTGAGAATCATGACTACCAGTGTCATTACACTGATTACACCGAACACACTTTTCAGTTCTGTACCTTCAAGTTTTTGTTTAATGAGTTTTGGTTTGAATTTAGAAAAGAGCAGTGCACTGCACTTTTTACATTGCTAGGCAACCACGGTCTCAACGGTCTTGGTGCTGGAGCATGTAACTCTGATCACTTCTTCTGCAGTTTTTTATTTATTTTTTTGCTGTCAAATATGTGTGGAACAGCTGATGCAAGCCACCGGGTGCAGAAACAGCACGCAAAATAATCGATGCCTGTAGAAATCCGAGGCCTTAAAGTGGCAAGGTCCTTCTGTCCTACCTTCCTTTCAATATTACCTTTCCCATTACCCTCACACTTTCTTACATCTCTTCCCTTTCTCTCCTTGTGTTCTGGTTCTAGTTTAGTTTATAGTTACTGTTTTCTGTCTCTTTCTTTTTTTTTTTTTTTGGTTTCTTTTTCCTTTCCTATTCCTTCCTCCTGGTTCCTCTTCTCTTTCTCTATTCCACTCCTTGTTCCCATTCTCACTCTGGTTCACTTTTGTATTCTGCTCTCGTTACCTCATCTTTCCCTCATTGTTCCAGTTCCCTTGCTCACTTTACCACTTTTTTCATTCACCTTCTGTTTTCACTTTCTTCACTTTCCCGCTTCCTCCTTTTTTCACCATTCCTCTTCTTCTTATTTGTGTTCTTGATCTCAGTCTGTTTTCTCTTAAGCTTCCTCCCCATTTTACTTCCCTCCTTCTTTTGACTTTCATTTACTTTGTTTCCACTGTCATCTGCCTCTGGTTTCTTGTATGGTTGTCTTTGCCTCATTCCATTTGCTTCTTCTGACAGTTACCCTTAAGCATCTTCATATTCTTATTTTTGATACCATTGGTATTGTTTTCTCTTTGTCTTCTATTCACCTTTTTTTACTTGTTGGTTCCTTTTTCCATCTCTTTTAAGGTTCTCAGTTCTTCATTCAATTTCCATTTTTGAGGGACTTTCCTCTTTTTACCTTTTCCTCATTACCTTCTTTTTTTCCATTTCCTTCTGTCCGTCCTTTCTTCCTTCCTGACACCCTCCTTTCTTTGTTTGTTTCTTTCTTCCTTTCTTTCTACAGTTTTTCCTTCCTACCTTCCTTCCTTCTTGTTCTTTCTTCTTACCATCTTTCTTTCTTTCTTTCTTTCTTTCTTTCTTTCTTTCTTTCTTTCTTTCTTTCTTTCTTTCCTATCTACCTATCATCCTTCCTTCTTATTTTTCTTCCTATTGTCCTCTCTTCCTATCATCTTTGTTTGTTTGTTTGTTTCTTTCTTTCTTTCTTTTGTTCTTTTTGTCTTTCTTGGTTCTTTCTTTCCTTTTTATTTCTTTATTATAGACTCTATACTTTCTTTCTTTTTTTCTCTTCTCTTCTCTTCTCTTCTCTTCTTTCTTTCTTTCTTTCTTTCTTTCTTTCTTTCTTTGTCTGGCTTTATTTCCTGTCTTTCTTGTCTTTCTTTTTCCTTCTTTCCTTCTTTTTGTCTTTTTTCTTTCTTTATTTCTTTCTGTCTGTCCTCATTCTTTCTTTCTTTCTTTCTTTCTTTCTTTTTGTCCTTCTTGGTTCTTTCTTTCTTTGTCTTGCTTTATTTCCTGTCTTTCTTTCTTGTCTTTCCTTTTCCTTCTTTCCTTCTTTCGGTCTTTTTTCTTTCTTTATTTCTTTATGTCTGTTTGTCTTTTTCTTTCTTTCTTTCTTTCTTTCTTTCTTTCTTTTTGTCTTTCTTGGTTCTTTCTTTCCTTTTATTTATTTCTTTCTTTCTTTCTTTCTTTCTTTTTTTCTTTCTTTCTTTCTTTGTCTTGCTTTATTTCCTGTCTTTCTTTCTTGTCTTTCCTTTTCCTTCTTTCCTTCTTTCCTTCTTTCGGTCTTTTTTCTTTCTTTATTTCTTTATGTCTGTTTGTCTTTTTCTTTCTTTCTTTCTTTCTTTCTTTCTTTCTTTCTTTCTTTCTTTCTTTCTTTCTTTCTTTCTTTCTTTCTTTTTGTCTTTTTTTCTTTCTTTTTGTCTTTCTTTCTTTCTTTCTTTCTTTCTTTTTGTCTTTCTTGGTTCTCTCTTTCCTTTTATTTCTTTCTTTCTTTCTTTCTTTCTTTCTTTCTTTCTTTCTTTTTTTCTTTCTTTCTTTCTTTGTCTTGCTTTATTTCCTGTCTTTCTTTCTTGTCTTTCCTTTTCCTTCTTTCCTTCTTTCGGTCTTTTTTCTTTCTTTATTTCTTTATGTCTGTTTGTCTTTTTCTTTCTTTCTTTCTTTCTTTCTTTCTTTCTTTCTTTTTGTCTTTCTTGGTTCTTTCTTTCCTTTTATTTATTTCTTTCTTTCTTTCTTTCTTTCTTTTTTTCTTTCTTTCTTTCTTTGTCTTGCTTTATTTCCTGTCTTTCTTTCTTGTCTTTCCTTTTCCTTCTTTCCTTCTTTCCTTCTTTCGGTCTTTTTTCTTTCTTTATTTCTTTATGTCTGTTTGTCTTTTTCTTTCTTTCTTTCTTTCTTTCTTTCTTTCTTTCTTTCTTTCTTTCTTTCTTTCTTTCTTTTTGTCTTTTTTTCTTTCTTTTTGTCTTTCTTTCTTTCTTTCTTTCTTTCTTTTTGTCTTTCTTGGTTCTCTCTTTCCTTTTATTTCTTTCTTTCTTTCTTTCTTTCTTTCTTTCTTTTTTTCTTTCTTTCTTTCTTTGTCTTGCTTTATTTCCTGTCTTTCTTTCTTGTCTTTCCTTTTCCTTCTTTCCGTCTTTTTTCTTTATTTATTTATTTATGTCTGTTTGTCTTTTTTTCTTTCTTTCTATCTTTCTTTCTTTCTTTCTTTTTTCTTTCATCTTTTTTGCTTTCTTTTTTGTCTTTCTTTTTTTCTTTTTCTTTCTTTCTTTCGTTTTTCTTTCTTTTTTTCTTTTTCTTTTTTTCTTTCTTCTTTCTTTCTTTCTTTCTTTCTTTATTTCTTTTTTTTCTTTCTTTCTATCTGTCTTTTTTCTTTCATTCTGAAGTCATCCTTAAATTATCCAACCATATTTTGGTTTGGGAGGACATTCGACAACATAAATAGTGCTCTATCTGCTCCACACTTTGATAGTTTCTCCACTGTGTGCTCTTGTGCAGATCTGCGAACACATGAGTAATGGAGGCGTGAACAACTGATCAGCAGATATTACAGAGCGACAGTGCTAATTAAACCAACCGCAGCTTGTCTGAAACCTTCCCGCAATTCTGCTGTTACTCACAAAACAAATGCTTTACAAGTGTTCAGTGACATCCACAAATCAGATAAAGCGTCATTTCTTGATCCACCCTTACTTAGTATTCATAGGACTATACAAACAATACGAACAAGGAATAACCGTGTTTGTCCTTCAGCACGCGCCTACTCCTTTATCCCCATTGAAAAAAGCATATCCTTCATCTGTCTGCAGATTCTCCATGCTGTGCTTTTCATCACGTTCAACAAAGCGTGTCCTCATTGGTGCTGTCACCACCCTGCCCACAGCACAAACTCACACCGGCTCACACGCGTCTGTGAGGAGTACAGATAATGAAGGTGTGCCTTCATATGAGGAGAACACCATTCTGTTGTTGTAGTAATTGGGTGTAGTATATTTTAGTAAGGGCGACATGGTGGCTCAGTGGTTAGCACTCACAGAAAGTAGGTTGCTGGTTCGAGTCCCAGCTGGGTCAGTTGGCGTTTCTGTGTGGAGTTTGCATGTACTCCCTGTGTTGGCATGGGTTTCCTCCAGGTGCTCCGGTTTCCCCCACAGTCCAAGTGAAGGCATGTGTTCTAAAAGGTTGAAAACCCCCGCCATAGGATATAATAAAGACTACAACCCCCATGATTCCACACTCAGTCTTATCGTAATCAAAATATGCTTTGTTAGTTGTAAATATGCGCCCTCTAGTGGTGAAAATGACATACTGTGCCTTTAATGTTTCATGTGAACCACAAAAAAATGTCATGCATATGAATATTATATGTTCAGTCCAATACAATCTCACGCCAATTCGTAACTTTTTGATTTTGTGGCTAATTCGTATAAATTAGTACAATCTAATTCATACAATTTAGTACGATTTGCTCATCCCCAAATGATTGTTGGGTTTAGGAATGGGGTTAGGTGCCATGCCTCTTTTTCAAAATCGTACAATTTTGTACGACTGAACTCATACGAATTAGCCACTAAACTGACGTAAACATGTAAAATACTTACGTTTTCTCGTGAGATCAGGCTGACAATAAACGGGAATGAGAACTTGACAATAATGGCAGTAAGTAACTATCCACTTGTTAAGTGTGACGTCACGCGAAGCGGCTTCCGGGTCCAAGCGCTCTGTTCAACTGAATGGGGAAACTCATGAAATGGTAATAATAAACGTTTACAAAGCGATTTAATGCTTTCGAAAATCACGATCGCAATATATATGTCCATGCCTAATATCCGATGGCCAGAAAGTGATACATTTTTTTATAAATTGTAAAATCTTGGTATTTGTTATGCAGCAAGCCCAGAGATTGTTGTGTACATTACGATTTTAAATAAAATTAACTTTAATGTGTGATAGGAATAAAACATGATCATAAACAAGTGATTTCTCCACTCCAATGAATGGCGGCTTGGACCCGGAAACAGTATTACATACGTCACAAACACGTCACCACTTAACAAGCGGATAGCCATGAATGTGCACTTTGTGCCTCCTACTGGCATGCATACTATACATAAATATATATATATATATATATATATATATATATATATATATATATATATTTTTTTTTTTTTTTCAAAAAAGTATAAATAATATCAACTTAAGTGCATCCAATGAGAAAAATATATATACCAACAAAATAAGGTAAATGTTACCTTTTCACAAAAACTACAATTGCACAATCACACAATACACTCTACTTTGGACTTGAAAAGAAAAAGAATCAATTTGCTGGAACAAGGACTCGGTCTATGTTTGACAATAAAACATGATCTTGTATATGTTTCCTAAATGGGTCCCAAATTTTCTTAAACTGGTTTGATAAACCTCAGATCAGTGGTGTCTGAACTCGGTCCAGGGCTGTGGTGTCCTGCATATTTTAGTTCCAACCCCAATTAAACACACCTGAACCAGCTAATTAAGTTCTTTGTAGGTATACTAGACTTCCAGGCAGGCGTGTTGGAGGAAGTTGGAGCTAAACTATGCGCCAGACCTGCGCCAGACAGTCTAATTTTTTCCAACATCACGGATCACGGATCTACTGTGTTGATGTTTGATGTTTCTGATCCTTCCACCTAAGCAATATTAGTCGATTGGCTTGGAGCACAATAAAGGCTATGCAATCAGATTGTATTTTTGGAAGATTATATGATGGGGGCAAAATTCAAAAAATGGCAATCAGTAGGCAAGGGGAGATAGATATAACCCCAAAAAACAGATATACTTTTAAAAATTGTGTCCCAACAGCAATTAAGCTTCATATTACATTCATTTCTGACTACGCAAAATAAATATCTTTTGTTTCTGATTGGAAGAAACGTGTATGCCACTGTAACACAACAAGTTATCTTTTACATAAACAGCATGCAATCTTGAATTACACTGATTCTTGTCGAACCCCATCGAATGATTTCATTGCATGTTCAAACGAAGGCCTAAAAGCAAAAGAATTAGCGGCATGCTAAATTAAAATGATCAAGACGTGCATAGGAAACGAGCATCATGACGGAGAGGTGAAATCAATGACATCATCAAAGACATTCCTGCGTTACGTCCTGCATAATGAGACGGGCGGGAAAATGTGCATATTGTGGTAGAATAATGACTGCTTTTTCTGTTCATTTTAAAACAGAAAGTTCATAATGAATTACCGCGCTCGGGAAGAAGTCTCACCTCTGATTATTCACTGTGGAAACGGTTGTGTTTTCTCAGCATCGCCTGCTGCTTTCTCAGTGCATATTTGAGCTGAGAAAACACATTTTCTTTGTTTCCAAGGAGACACGGATGAGGGGAAAAATGAAGAACTATTTGTCTGCTGTCAAAGAAACCACAGCGTCTTCAGAACGGAGAGAAACGACCGTGTGTGCAATTTAGATCCCAGATAAACGATGTAGGAGAGATGTAAAAAACGTTTAGCCTTTTGAAACCTTCCTTTAAATATCATTCACAAATTACTTGTGCAGCGACATGGCTGCTTAGTGGTTAGCACTGCCACCTCACAGCAAGAAGGTCGCTGGTTCGAGTCCCGGCTAGGTCTGTTGGCGTGGGTATAGGGGAATTGATGAACTAAATGGGCCTGAGTGTATGAGTGTGACTGAGAGTGTATGGATGTTTCCCAGTGCTGGGTTGCAGCTGGAAGGGTATCCGCTGTGTAATGCCTCAGACTTGCAGCTGATATATATATATATATATATATATATATATATATATATATATATATATATATATATATATATATATATATATATATATATATATATAAATTAAACATGAAGAGTCTCTAAAACCCTTTTGTAAGAGGAACTACTTTCTTCCACCGTTCATTCACATCTGCAGCTCGTCAGAATAGCAGAAACCTTTGCTCATTCAGCAACATTACTTCAGAGCTAGTGTTTGAATGATTCTCTAGCGTAATGTCTAAAATGATGGCAAAACAGCTGATTTTGCTCAAATTTCAAGATTAAAGGGCTGAACAGCATGAAATGCCATCAGTCTACAGAGATTTTCCAGTTTTTTTTCTGTTGCAATCAGGAGATCACAATAATTAACCCCAAAATAGTCAAAGCAAAGCAAACACTAGCAGATTACTGTGATATAAATACAGCAGTACAACATACAGATCGACTTAGAATGTCACTTACCTGATTTATAATGATTTCTTCAGCTGCAGTTCGAAATTTACGTTGAGTTTTTCCTCCCCTGAGGACTTATTATGTAATTATGAATATTTAAAATAGGCACTATCCTTATAAATAAACTGCATAGTTAAAATCTAAACAGCTACTGTACATTCTCCACTAAAACAGCCTCAGAGTACATCATGTTGTCCAACAGCTGCAATATTTGTCAGACTGTGGTGAGTTGTTCAGTTCCTCTTTAGTCCTAGTGTGGGCGGAGTAATACACAAGGGTGAAGAGGCTCTGCGAGTGCTGATAAGACTTTAATATCCCACGGCTTTCAGCCAATCAGATTCGAGAACCAGACGGAACTGTTGTATAAAGACAGATATATCAGGATTCAAAATCAGTGTCCACTTAATAGGCAAACAGAGCCCGAGTGAAAAGCAAACGCTGTGGAGATCTGAGATAGAGCGGTAAGCGATGAGGTCTGATTGTGAGTTTTTCTACATCCTCAAGTGACCTCGTAAATCAGTGAACGTGGAGTGACCCGGGCCCATGCAGACTGCAGATCAGCTCTAATGTGACAGACATATGAAAGCACGCGTCTGCGGCTCCCCGGGGACCAATTTAAGAGGCGCACGCGTTCGCTGCCTCCTCCTCCCCTGTTCCTCATGCAGACCTGTGCTTAATGCCAAGCGTTGCCACGGTGACGCTGATGCCACCATCTGTCACGCAGCCCCGCACCGCTTCTCTTTAATGAACAGGCGATGTGCATTTATTAATTAAACATTAGAGCTGAACTGCAATGGCGGTCTGTGTCCACTATGGGATATATTCATCCTATATACAGTTTAAGTCAGAATTATAAGCCCAATTTTTAAATACATTTCTAAACATAATAGTTTAAGGGTAATAGTCATCTGTGGTTTGGTACATTTGGTCTGGATTAAGGGCAATAAATAATGCATTGTAGAAATTTTCTGCCGTTTTTGGGTCCTTTTTACACCATAAAATAGTGATGTGCAGATCAATACTACAATATCTATCTCTGATACCAGCTTTGTATGTTCTAGAATCGATTATCTATAATATTAGACTAGATATTCTTCAAGACACTAGTGTTCAGCTTAAAGTGACATTTAAAGGCTTCACTAGGGTAAAGTGAGGGTAATTTGGCAAGTCATTGTATAACAGTGGTTTGTTCTGGAGACAATCCAAAACTAATATTGCTGAAGGGGGCTAATAATATTGACCTTAACATGGGTTTAATGTTAAGAACCGCTTTTATTCTGGCTGAAATAAAACAAATAAGACTTTCTCCAGAAGAAAAAATATTAGAGGAAGTACTGTGGAAAATTCCTGAATCTGTTCAACATCGTTTGGGAAACATTTGAAAATAAAATATAATTCACAGGATGGCGAATCATTTTGACTTCAACCTTTATAAAATAAAATAGTTTTTAAGTTAATCTAACCTACATCTTGCATTTTTTTCTCTGAATTTTTGTTTTATTTATATTTATTTTAATTTCATAATTTGCCATTGCTATTGTTTTTAAAATTAGGAGATGCATCTCTGTTTTTCTGTAAAGTGCTGCAAGTGCTGTTTCCACAGGCTGATTCTGATTTCATATCAATTCTGAGTTTAATTTTCTCAGAATTATAAATGCATTGCTTACAATTGCAATTTATAGTTTCATATGTTTAGCGACTGTGATTTTTTTTCTTTCTCAGAATACAAAATTATTTCCCCTTTTTTCTGAATTGCTGTGCTATTTATCTGTTCTCACTGTATTTGTTTTGCATTCCAAAAAATGCATTTCACAATTCTTAACTATTTTTATTAATATCACACGCTTTTCAATATTTATTTTAGAGCTACAAATATAAGCTCATAATTGTGGCTTATTTTCCTCAGAATTTATTTATTTTGGGCTATATATTTGCATACAAAGCTGCAAAACATACATATTATAAGTACTGTCAAAATAAAAGTTTGCTTTGTCAATTTATGTGTGTGTACTGTGCACATTTATTATGTAGGCTATATGTAAATAAACACGCATGCATTAATTTGGGGAAATGTTTGTTTATATTTAAATATAAAATAGATAGGCAACACTATTTATTTTGATGGTCCATTAGTGTATTAGTAGATTCAACAGACATTTCACTGAATATAAGACACTATTTGAATGCTATTAATAGATAGATAGATAGATAGATAGATAGATAGATAGATAGATAGATAGATAGATAGATAGATAGATAGATAGATAGATAGATAGATAGATAGACAGACTGTGTACACATGCATTTATTTAATGTATTATATTTATAGGATCTTTAAGATGGCGTCTCTGATATTGTTCACCTCAAGAGTAAAGGTAGAGAGGCACATATGATTGAACTGCTTTTTTTCTGTTGTTGTAAATAAAATAAAGATACTTAAAGCATAACAAACAACACTAACAAAACCTGTTTAAAAGCTTTATTATTTAGTCCACTTCTATAAAACATGAATATCATGTAAAGCAGAGGAGTGTTGGTGAAAAGAGCGCTGGCGCCTCCTGTCGGCCAGGAGATCCGGGAATATGACAATACAAGAGATGACTTTCTCAACAATAAAAATATCAATAGGACTCTAATAATTTATATTTATTTTAAAAAAATCCGAAAATAATAATAATATAAAACCTATTGACCTGTGGATTGATGAAGAAATCCTCTTAATGATGACGAAATAAAACAAAGCATATTTTAACCATAAATAAAATAATTTCACTGACACAATTTATTACTAAGCAACTAATTAAACTGAATTATTCAATCTGTCAGATTTTCAGCTGAAGAGTTAGATCAGTCCACACACTGACGCCTTTAACACTGAAGTCTCCATCCTGCAGTGTGAGCGCTTTAAGCGCAGTCTCAGTCTCCTCCTTTAAGCTCTCTCCTGAATTTATTAAATCCCTCAATCGATCAGCCAGCACATCAAAGCTCACCGCTCCCTCTGACGTCACCCACACGCTCTTAGTGACGTCATACTCCAAACAAGACGCCCACTGTTTCAAAGCACCCCAGTAGAGCTTCCTAAACTCCGGAGACTGTCGGGAAATGACTGCACACACCTCAGGGGAAATAACCGTGCAGAATGTGTTCAACCCCCCATCACTCTCTTTCAGCCATGTGATAATGAAGCGCTGAGATTCATCACTACTGCAAAGCAGTGCTCCCGCGATGACGTCATAAAAACCGTCCACTTTTCCCGCGCTGTCACAACGAACCGAATCCAGCAAGCATTTCGCGTGCTCCTCATTACCAGGACGAGCTAGTATCGAGTTTAAAAGTTTCCCGAGGAGTTTGCCTCTTACTTCCGGCTCAGTTTGTAACCCATAGTAACTACTAGTCGTGTTGACAGTGCAGCACAACAGACTGAACGCGGATTTGCGTGTAACGAGGCTGTTCTGAGGCGCCAGGAGCTCCTGTGAGGGACTGTTTTGATCAGGAAAAAGCATTTCTATTATAAAATGCGGCGAGGAAGGGTTTCTGAGTAAATACACGATCAGCTTGTGTTGACACTGCGCCAGCTCGGAGAACTCCACCGGACTGTAGGACGGAAATGTTTCCCGCAGGCGCCGGTTGGTGTCTGTCAGACCGGACTCCAGCCTGGAGCGCACCGTAGGGTTGGACTGGTATCGGGAGTGCAGCTGCTCGCAGTATTCAGCCCACTTAAACGCCCGCTGTGTGGTGGGACGGTCCCATTCGCGCACGCGGTCAGTTCGGGACACGGCTAGCAGCTCCAAAATGTTGTTCAGGTGCCTCAAAACTGCCTCCATCAGACGCTCCGCTGCAGCAGCTCAGTGTGTAAACAACAGCGCATGCGCAGTTCACTCCGAATTCAGCCAGAGCGCCTCGCTCTTCATTTGCTATTGGTGGAAGACGAGCACGACGTCACCGCTTCCTAACAGTATTTCAAAATAAAAGTAGCGTTTGCGCTTCAATCACTGCACAGTTTAAAATGAGTAGTTTTTACGCAGTACAAAAAGGTTTCCTGTGCTTTACAAATAGTCATTTTCATTGAAAGCATGTTTTTTAGCATTGTATATGTTATAGAAATGTCTTTTTGAAGTTTAATTACATTTTAAATAAATTTTCTCCCTCAGTGGGTATCGTCAATATTCACACAGACTAGTCGCGTCTCTGATTCTTATTTTACAAATAAATTACTTTCATTGAGTTTATTTTGGATTTTTAGAATATATATTTTGGTCTTTAAAGTTTAATCACCTCTTAAATAACTCTCGCCCCTGAGGCTCGTCCCATTGAGGGAGGCGGTGAGTTCGCGCAAATGTGAGTCTGTTTTGAACGGAGAGCCGCAATGACTGTCAGACATTCGAGGCTCAGTGTCACTGCAAACAGTCTGGGCTTGACAAAAGCATGAATTCACTGCACTCGAGAGTCTCCTGCTGAACAACCGACAGCTTTCTGGAGGGTAAGTGTATATTCTATACGTGAAAATGTTCATTTGTGTTTATATAAATGCATACATAATGATAACATATACTTTTATTGTGTATAACATTAAAATTATGCATAATACCAAGCTAAATAATAATAATAATAATAATATATATTTTAATAAATAGTTTTGAGGAGTGTTTTTGAGTTTTATGATCTGTCTGCACAGTGCAGTCTGTGGTTTCTCTTTAAGTGTTAAAAATAGCTCATGAAAGCTTTGAAATATTACTACAGTCATAAAATCTCAAGCCTCCCATCTTGAACGCAGAAAACACTCGTTTTTCTCTGTATTTCTTTGGTCATCAGGCTGAAAGTATTCCCGTTTTTTTTCATATAAGCTCCTGTTAAATGTTATTGTGCTTTAAAAGTGTGTGACAGCCTTGTAAATGTTATTAAAGCCTGTCTGAATCATTGATAATTAAGCAACTGTATTGTGCAGACAGCTGGACTGAACATGTAGTGTTAACATAGCTTGTATTTTGATTTAAGATACTGTGATTTACCCTTCAGGACAGAATACAATGTGTGCTTGTTGAACATGACACAGCACTGAAGCTCAGATAACTGCAACCCAATCAGAGATATGCAAGAGAGTATTATTATACAGTGCTCAGCATAATTGACTACATCCCATTTTGAAAATAAGTATTTTTATTCATTTTTCAGTGAATTTAGGCAGTGTATTTTGGTGCTTTTAAATCAAACAGATATATTAAACAGATATATTTATTGAAATAATATTTTAGTCACCGAACATACTTAGAAATTGAAAGATAATATAATTAAATTCCAGCAAAATATTGCAAAAAAAAAATCTACAAAATTTCAACAAAATTGTCTAATATTTTTGCTTCTCTTGATTTTTCCTCTTTTTAAAATCTACATTTAATATTTTTCTATAACATATGAATTTGGGTGTACTAGTTTTTATACCGTCATAAGTTATTTTGATAGATTTTGTCCAGATTTGGCTTAAGTACTGACTAATCTAATGTATATGCACAACTGTAATATTGTAAAGCTTCCTATTTAAAATATGAATCTAAAATAAATATTTGTGAGGGGTGAACTTACAGTAGAAACCAGAAGTTTACATACACTCGAAAAAAAAGGAACGTAACCATTTAAAAAAAAAATGTCTGATGGAAAATCAGACAAAACTTTTACCATTTTAGGTCTGTTAGGATTACCTAAATGATTTACATTTGCTAAATGCCAGAATAACGAGAGATTTTTTTTTTTTTGAGAAGTTTTTATTAATTTCTAGACAGTCAAAGTTTACACGCATTTCCTTGGTATTTTTCAGCTTTTCTTTTAAACTGCATAACTTTGGTCAAATGTTTTGGGTCTCCTTCCACAAGCTTCTCGCAATAGTTTGAAGGAATTTTGGCCCATTCCTCCTGACAGAATTGCTGTAACTGAGTCAGATTTGTTGGCTGTCTTGCTCGCACAAGCTTTTTCAACTCTGCCCACACATTTTCTATTGGATTGAGATCAGGGCTTTGTGATGGCCGCTCCAAAACATTCACTCTGTTGTCCTTAAAGTATATTTAAACTAATTAGGGTAATGGTCTGTTTGGAAGACCCATTTGTGGCCAAGTTGTAATGTCCTGGCTGATGTCTTGAGACGTTGCTTCAGTATTTCTACATAATGTTCTTTCTTCATGATGCCTGTGAAGTGGACCAGTCCCTCCTGCAGCAAAACAGCCCCACAACATGATGCTGCCGCCCCCATACTTCACAGTTGGGATGGTGTTCCTAGGCTTGTGCGCTTTCCCCTTTGTCCTCCAAATGTAACACTGCTCATTATGGCCAAACAGTTCAATCTTAGCTCCATCAGAGCACAGGACATGTCTCCAAACATTATTCCCAGTGTAATTTAGCGCATTGTAATCTGGCTGTTTTGTTGATTCTGGCTTGTTGATTTTCCCATGTTGTCACACAAGGGAGCAGTGTGTGTTTGAGCTTTTCCTTAAATACTATTCTACAGTTGTGCCTCCAATTATCTCAAATGTAGTCAATTAGCCAATCAGAAACCTCCAAAACCTTGACACCATCATCTGAGCTTTTTCAGAGGCAGAATAATCTTATTGTGTGCAAACCTGACATTCAAGATTAGTTATAACAATTTCTCTAAAAATCTCTCTCTCATTATTCTGCTATTAAGTAGAACAGAAACAAATGTGATGATCCTAACTTACCTGAAAGAGAAAATTAGTCACATTAACATCTGACTTTTTTTATGTTTATGTGCCTTTTTATACAGTGCATGTAAACTTCTGCTTTCAACTGTATATATGCCGATATACATGGCTGATTCCAGCGTTATGGATGTGACATTTGCAGTAAAAATTCAAAACATAAATTCGCAGAGAAAGTATACGTTAACATTATATTGAACCATCTGTTTATATTTTCCAAAACAACTAACCACAGAATTATGGGATCAAAAAAATTCAATCTGTGAACATTTTTATACTTTAAACGAAGAAAATAAACAAGCGTTATGGATGTGACAAAAAGAGTCTGCGAGTTTACAGTATACAACATATTTCGTAGAAATTCTGTGAATTAAACTGCACAACCCAAAATAAATAATGCTCAACAAAAGGATAAGAGTTGGCTCTTTATAGAACAAAACTGATTGATTTTATTTTATTTTGACATTTTTGAGGGAAAAGCTTTGTTATGGATGTGACACTTTTTCGTTATGGATGTGACGGATGTGAAATTGTTTGACTTTTGTAAATCAAATATAATAGTTTGAAAACATTGACAGAGACATTTTTAAGTATTTTAAAGTACTGTAAAACACTTGGCTGCGCAAAAAATGTAGAAACGGTTTTGCTATTTTGGTGAAAACATTTTTCTTTTCATGGCAAGGTTGACATTTTCATGGAATTGCTCATATGCTGTATTTCTCAAGATTAGCGTAATTCATGCCACCATACAGTATCTGAAATGCATATAACTTCTACACAACAACCTGCATTTACAATCCAATTGTTTGCTAGAAAAATATTGACTGAAAGAATATTATATAATATTATATTCCCAGCTGTGTCACATTGTACACTGACCTTTGGTTTCTGCCGCATGTGGCCAATATGTGTGTGTTTATGTTTTATGTGTGATGGTAAATGTCCGGTAAATATCCTCTCCATCTGTGTGTTTGCTTAACATGTGTCAGCAAGTGACGAGCGCTATTAGAGAAAGACTTTAGTGAGAGGGTTAACTTTATCGCCTTAACGTTATGTATTCTTTTATTTTAATTTGTGTGATGATTTTCTGTTAATGCAAATTGAATAAGCAATTAATAATAAGAGTGACCTTTAGAGGACAATCTGAGGGGTAGCTTAATGATCACGGTCTCTTTAAAATAGATAAATAAAAAGTGAGTAGGCATTGGATGATAACCGGTTTCAGGGGTTACCACTGTTTGGAAAAGTCAAGGTATAAAGCCAGAAGAGATTTCTGTTATACTGTTCCTAAGGTATATGTAAAGGATTTTTATTGTGTGCTTTTTATGTATCGTAAAGAAATTTGTGTTTGCAACTAATTCAGTTTAATTCAGCTTTATTTGTATAGCGCTTTTACAATGTAGATTGTGTCAAAGCAGCTTCACATAAATGGTCATAGTAACTGGATCAGAGTAGTTCAGTTTTTAGTGTTTAAGTTCAGTTCAGTTTAGCTCAGTTCAGTGTGGTTTAAAGTCATTACTGAGAGTCCAAACACTGAAGAGCAAATCCATCGATGCGTAGCTCTACAGATCCTGAACCATGCAAGCCGGTGGCGACAGCGGAGAGGGAAAAAAACTTCACCAATAGAAACTAATGAAGACAACAGAAGTCAGTGACTTATTTAAATTACTTAGCCTGTTCCAAAATATTATACATGTTTCCTAAAATTAAATGTATTGTGTTCAAAGAGGGGAAAAGTTGTTTTATTTATTGGTACTTTTAAAATAACTTATTTTAGAGCAGTAATAACAATATCATGATACCATGAAGCCATTATATTTTTATTCAAGGTTATCATAGCGTCAGAAACTTATACCCGCACATGCATATAAGTACAAAATGAAAGCGATCACGTTAAAATAAGGATGGTAAAATGTTTAAAACGCAGTTCAAAACACATGCCAAGAAGGTTTTTTTGCATATTGTTATTGAGCTAGGGGCTGCACAGTGGGTAGCATGTTTGCTTTGCAGTAAGAAGGTTGCTGGTTCAAACCTCGGCTGGGTCAGTTAGCGTTTCTGAGTGGAGTTTGCATGTTCTCCCCGTGTTGGTGTGGGTTTCCTCAGGGTGCTCCGGTTTCCCACACAGTCCAAACACGTGCGCTATATTGGGTAGGCTAAATTGGCCATAGTGTATGTGTGCGAATGAGTGTGTATGGGTGTTTCCCAATATGGAAGGGCATCCGCTGTGTAAACAATATGCTGGGTAAGTTGTCGGTTCATTCCGCTGTGGCGACCCCAGATTAATAAAGAGACTAAGCCGAAAACAAAATGAATGACACATACATGCACAAACACACACAAACATAAGCGTGTGTGTGTTTTGTGAATATCTTCTGGTAGTTCATGCAGTTTGTGTCTGCTCACTGATGAAGTGAAAATATGACCTACTTCCCTGTACATCTGCAGGATTTTCTTATCTGCTTTATCGTCCGCCAGATCTGATCTCTCAGAAAAGCAATAGTGATGCAAACTCTGCTGATGAGGTCAACCTCCCATTCACTCATATATACACTCACCGGCCACGTTATTAGGTACACCTTACTAGTACTGGGTTGGACCCCCTTTTGCATTCAGAACTGCCTTAATCCTTCAGGGCAGAGATTCAACAAGCTACTGGAAATATTCCTTTTGGATTTTGCTACATATTGACATGATAGTATCACACAATTGCTGCAGATTAGTCGGCAGCACACTCATGATGTTAATCTCCCGTTCCACCACATCCCAAAAGTGCTCTATTGGATTGAGATCTGGTGACTGTGGAGGCCATTTAAGTATAGTGAACTCATTGTCATGTTCAAGAAACCAGTCTGAGATGATTCACGCTTCATGACATGGTGTGTTATCCTGCTGGAAGTAGCCATCAGAAGATGGAGACACTGTGCTCAAAAAGGGATGGACATGGTCAGCAGCAATACTCAGGTAGGCTGTGACGTTGACATGATGCTCAATTGGTACTAATAGACCCAAAGCGTGCCAAAAAACTATCCCCCACCCCATTACACCACCACCACCAGCCTGATCCGCTGATATAAGGCAGGATGGATCCATCCTTTATGTTGTTGAGGCCAAATTCTGACCCGAGCATCCGAATGTGTCAGCAGAAATGGAGACTCATCAGAGCAGGCAACGTTTCTCCAATCTTCTATTGTCCAGTTTTGGTGAGTCTGTGTGAATTGTAGCCTCAGTTTCCTGTTCTTAGCTGACAGGAGCGGCACCCGGTGTGCTCTTCTGCTGCTGTAGCCCATCCGCCTCAAGGTTGGCTGTGTTGTGTGTTCAGAGATGCTCTTCTGCAGAGCTCGGTTGTAGCGAGTGCTTATTTGAGTTACTGTTGCCTTTCCATCAGCTGGAGCCAGTCTGGCCATTCTCCTCTGACCTCCGGCATCAACAAGACATTTGCGCCCACAGAACTGCCGCTCACTGGATATTTCCTCTTTGTCTAACCATTCTCTGTAAACCCTAGAGATGGTTGTGTGTGAAAATCCCAGTAGATTAGCAGCTTCTTAAACACTCATAGCAGCCAACAACAAATGCCACGTTTAAAGTCACTTAAATCCTCTTTCTTCCCAATTCTGATGCTCAGTTTGAACAGCAGAAGATCGTCTTGACCATGTCTACATGCCTAAATGCATAGAGTTGCCGCCATGTGATCAGAAATTTGTCTTAACAAGTAGTTGGACAGGTGTACCTAATAAAGTGGCCGATGAGTGTATATCCTCTTTATTATATTAATCACTGAATCTGTCTGGGAAACATGCATTGATATTAACTGAACATCTCTCTAAAGGCATCCTGCTTTTGTCCATTTGGGACAGCGTGTCCTCTTTTTATTGTTTAGATGGCCAACAACACCTTTTTGTTTTGTTTCTCTCAAACTTTTCCAGCACAGGAGCTCTTTCAGAAATAAAAAGAAAGAGATTTAGCTTTATCTGATAGGCGCTTGGCAGGTAAAGTGAACTCTGGCGTACTGTTTTTGTGGAGCAAGGAAAATATACAGATTGACTTTCAGTTCACCTCCGTCTGCCATCCATTCAGATCCACCGTAACAATGCGAGGATTGTTGGAGCCGAGTCTTCATTCCCAGGTTGTTTAGTGGGATCCTGGAGTCCCGTTCTGCATGGCCCGAGGAGATTTACACCTCTCTGAAATCATAACTTTTTTTTTTTCCATCTTGTGCTTCTGGAGATTCTGTGCCGCACACATTTTCAGTGGCAGTATTTTTTGTCCTCATTTCATTGCTCCCAAAGGGATAAGTTAAAGGGTTAGTTCACCTAAACAAAAATGAAAATAAGCCCATGGTTTGGTAGCAAGGTGGCTCAGTGGTTGGCACTGGCGCCTCACAGCAAGAAGCTCACTAGTTCGAGCCTCGACTGAGTCAGTTAGCTTTTCTGTGTAGAGTTTGCATATTTTTCCTGTGTTGGCGTGGGTTTTCTCAAGGTGCTCAGGTTTCCCCCACAGTCCAAACAAATGCGCTATAAAAACATTTTTTTTTGTAATATCATTGTTGTAACAATAGTTTTAAAAAATGCCTCAGCAATTACCAGGCATATTTAGAAAATATTAAATCATATTGCAACATTAACAGATCCTATTTAATTTGATTGGATCCTATCTCAATACAATAGAGCAGCTTTAGGATGTGGTGGTACGGGAGATTGGCATCATGGATGTGCAGCCAACAAAACTGCAGCAACTGTGTGATGCTATCATGGAGCAAAATTTCTGAGGAATATTCCCAGTACCTGGTTGAATCTCTGCCATGAAGGATTAAGGCAGTTCTGAAAGCAAAAGGGTTCCAACCCGATACTAGTAAGGTGTACCTAATAAAGTGGCCAGTGAGTGTATATTATATATATATATATAAACAAGAAGAATTTCTTCTTCTATTATTATTATTATAATCAATGTTTAAAAAAGTTGTGCTGCTTCCTATTTTTCTGGGAAACATCCACACACACATTCAAACACACACTCATACTCTACGGACAATTTAGCCTACCCAATTGACCTGTACCACATGTGTTTGAACTGTGGGGGAAACCGGAGCACCCGGAGGAAACCCATGCAAAGGCAGGGAGAACATGCAAACTCCACACAGAAACGCCAACTGAGCCGAGGCTCGAACCAGCGACCCAGCGACCTTCTTGCTGTGAGGCGACAGCACTACCTACTGCGCCACTACTTCGCCCCTTCTGGGATGAATATAAAGTTTAAAAACAGCATCAGTTTGACTTCAATCTCACATGTAGTGCATATAGACCAAAATAAAAAAGAGAAAAGACTCTTATGATGTCTAACAGCCACATAAAAGCCACCTTGTGATGTCCTCGCAACCACTGATAACCCTCAGGATGACAACAAGCCAGAAAGCGAATCCTAGAAATACCCATCAATCCAGTCAGAAACACTTTAGCAAATGTGCTCAAGAGTTGTTTGGGATCTTGTCAACAGCCATTACTGACATTTCCTAAAATCACATTTCCCTCAGATTGAATCTAGTTATTATTATCCGACTGGGATCTTGCAGACTATCCCAACATTTCTCAGGGAAAAGCAGGTCTGTTTGTGTGTAAAAAAAAAAGTGTTTTCAGGTCAAAGAGAATCGCAGTAGGGCATGACCAGAGAGAAGCCACACAGTGTGTATCTGTTCGGTCTGTGAATATGATATCACAGGACAAAGAAGAGAGCCTGGAGCTGGACTGTGATGATAGGATCAGTATATGGAGGATAAGAGTCTACTGTAAAGCTTCAGAAACAGGAGGAAGACGCCGTTTGTGCTGTGTGGGAAAGTGAAGTGATTCGTTTGAGGGGATTTTGTCTGAGCCAAATGATTGAGCTGTATGTGCATGATGTGTGTTTCTTATTCTGTGTTTGTCTAGCATGTGTAGTCCTCTGAGCAGCAAGCAACAGCCGGCGGGTCCGGGTCTCACAGATCTGCAGCTCTACAGTCAGTGGCTGGCCAGCAGACATGAGGCCAGTTTGCTGCCCATGAAGGAGGACCTGGCGCTCTGGCTCTCCAGCATGCTGGGTAGGTCATGCTATTTCTTTACCTTAAAGGGGAGCTGTTATGCAAAAATCACTTTGATAGGGGCTTTAAACACAGTTGCGTGTCAGCCGTGTGTGTGAATATAGCCAGCCTCTAATGCTAACAGAATTATTAATTGTATTTGTTATAATCAGGCTTGTTATGTAATCTGTGGATCTTATGCATACATTTCCCTGAAGTTACAAAAGAAATGTTATATGTAAAAATAGTTAGAAGAAAAAGGACTTACCTTATGGTATAGTAGCATCCACATTTTTTTTCATTTTATGTTGTAATCATCCAGTTGATACTTGCAACTGCAAAAACTCCAGATTTCATTGGTAATTCAATTATTAAAATGCAATTTGTGGTTTTCATGCACGTAACCCCGCCGGTCCTACACTACATGACTCTTTGCATTGGAGTCAGTGGCTCTAACAAGGAGGCTAAACACCATAGCCTCTAGCATCTGTCGCTAGAGTATCTTCAGAAGTCAGAGGAGTGAGGTTTACCTGCATAACACTTTGCTAGCTAGCCTCCGTTACACTCACTCCATCTATCACCTCACTCTCATCCCGGACGAGCCCCCACTTGTAACCAACCAGTCCTGCTACACCCAACATGGTCTGAGCAGGGATCAAACCGGCAATTCTTTGTATGGTAGTCGGTTGCACGAAGAAGGAGGCTAAAGACCATGGCCTCTTGTGTCTGTCACTAGAGTCCCTTCAGAAGTCAGAGGAGTGAGGTTTACCTGCATAGCACTTCCCTAACTGGCCTCCGTTACACTCACCCCCTAAACCTCACTCCCATCCAGGTCTTGGCACCAAATGTAACCCTGCCAGACCTACTCTACCCAATCTGCTCCGAACTGGGATCGAACCAGCAACAATTTGCATGAGAGTCAGTTGCTCTAAGAAGTAGGTTAAAGGCCATGGCCTCTAGCGTCTGTCACTAGAGCCTCTTTATAAATCTGAGAAGTGAGGTTTGCCTGCATACCAATTCACTAGCTGGTCTCCGTTACACTCAGCCCCATCCTGGACAAGCCCCCACATGTAACCAACCATTCCTACTACACCCAACCTGGTCTGAGCTGGGATCGAACCGGCGATTCTTTGTATAAGAGTCGGTTGCTTTAACAAGGAGGCTGAAGACCATGGCCTCTGGTGCCTGTCACTAGAGCACCTTGAAAGGTCAGAGGAGTGAGGTTTACCTGCATAGCACTTCGTTAGCTGGCCTCTGTTGACTCACCCCCCCTTAACCTCACTCCCATCCAGGTCTTGGCACCAAATGTAACCCCGCCAGTCCTACACTACCCAACCCGCTACGAACTGGGATCGAACCGGCGACTGTTAGTATGAAGGTCCGTTGCTCAAACAAGGAGGTTAAAGACCATGGCCTCTAGTGCTGTCACTAGAGCAGCTTCAGAAGTCAGAGGAGTAAGGTTTACCTGCATACCACTTTACTAGCTGGTCTCCGTTACACTCACCCCCATCCTGGACAAGCCCCCACATGTGACCAACCAGTCCTACAACACCTAACCCGGTCTGAGCTGGGATCGAACCGGCGATTCTTTGTATGAGAATCGGTTGCTTTAACAAGGAGGCTGAAGACCATGGCCTCTGGTGCTTGTCACTAGAGCACCTTGGAAGGTCAGAGGAGAGAGGTTTACCTGCATAGCACTTCGCTAGCTGGCTTCTGTTGACTCACCCCCTTAACCTCACTCCCATCGAAGTCTTGGCACCAAATGTAACCCTGCCAGACCTACTCTACCCAACCCGCTCTGAACTGGGATCGAACTGGCGACTCTTCGTATGAAACAAGGAGGTTAAAGACCATGGCCTCTAGCGCCTGTCACCAGAGCATCTTCAGAAGTAAGAGGAGTAAGGTTTACCTGCATACAACTTCACTAGCTGGTCTCCGTTCCACTCACCCCCATCCCGGACAAGCCCCCACATGTGGCCAACCAATCCTACTACACCCAACCTAGTCTGAGCTGGGATCAAACTGGTGATTCTTTGGATGGGAGTCGATTGCACTAACAAGGAGGCTAAAGACCATGATCACCTCTAGCGTCTGTTGGTAGAGCACCTTCAAAGGTCAGAGGAGTGAGGTTTACCTACATAGCACTTCGCTAGCTGGCCTTTGTTACACATAAGTTTTCCTGGGATTGACTAATGAGGTGTGCACCAAGGCTCTGTCCTAGGGCCGTCTTCATTCTGCAGGTGTTTTCTGTTTGCGATTGAGAGGAAATGTTTAAATGTATGTTTCTTTATTTGCATACCTTGCTTGAGGCGCGTACATCTCCGCACTGTTTACATTCTTGTATATTATCCTTTCGTTTGTTTGATTTAATCTGCGGTCTGTTGGAATCCTTACAAGTGACGCATTCTTTATTACATCTCTCGCATTTGCCGAAGGTTTTGATTTCGATTAATTGCTTTCTGATGGATGCAATCTATTTATGTGCATAAACAAGGCATGGCATGTGTGCATGTTTTCATCATTAATCAGATTCTGAATACCG
Source organism: Danio rerio (assembly GCF_052040795.2). NCBI lineage: Eukaryota > Metazoa > Chordata > Actinopteri > Cypriniformes > Danionidae > Danio > Danio rerio. The sequence continues at coordinate 37,948,313 of NC_141045.1, forward strand.
CTCACCATTTGAACCAGGAGACAAATAGTGAACAGAAGAGAATGGTAGAGTGTCCTGGTCCTGGCTTCATCTCTGAGTGTGTATGTGTGTGTGTGTGCGGATAGAGGGGGATGTCTGTGGAATTTCTGGCAGTTTTCAGGCCATGAACAGCCAGCTGAAACCAGGGCTTTGTCTTTGGTCTGCCTGGAGCAAAAGGAAGCCAGGAGCCGCAGTGGGCCGCGCAGGGGCTTCACATGCAACCACACACCAACCACTAGATCCCTATGCAGATCATCCACACTCTTTAGTGGCTTACGCCTGTCTATGTGTTATTTATTTAGACAAATGACTGCTCAGATCTCTGAAACTGATCTGCGTAACAGGAACACAATTTGATTATTCTTCCCGGGAGCCACTTTAGTATACATTTCTGCCTTTTTGAATTGCATTTACTTGCAATTTCAACTATTAGTGCTGCACCTTTTTTCTAATCGAGTTAAAGTTCAGCCCCCCCCACCCCCCCCCCCAACCAAAAATACAATTCTGTCATAACTTCTTCATTTTGTTCCAAATCCATTTGAGTTTCTTCTGTTGATCACAATGGAAGAATAAAAAGCTATTGACTTCCATTGTATGTCATCCTACTATAGACAACAGTCTTCAGAATATATTGTTTTGAGGTCAACAGACGAAAGAAACCTAAAGGTTTAGAACCACTTGAGTGCTTCCAGCTGCAACCCAGTACTGGGAAACATCAATACACTCGCTCACACATACACTCATACACTGTGTGGCTAATTTAGTTAATCAGTTCCCCTATAGCGCATGTGTTTGGACTGTGGGGAAACCGGAGCACCCGGAGGAAACACATGCCAACACGGGGAGAACATGCAAACTCCACACAGAAATGCCCCCTGACCCAACTGGGACTTGAACCAGCAACCTTCTTGCTGTGAGGCGACAGTGCTAAGCACTGAGCCACCATATAGAAATATGTAATTTAAAATATTAAAAACAGCATAAATAAATATGCTAAAATAACACATTTAAATGAAAAAATATATATAAAAATAAAAATGTCTTCAATTTACTTAAATAAAGTTATAAAAATAATCCTGCTGGATTATACCTGTTAATTCTCCTGTTTTCGCCGGGAGTCCCCCGTATTTTATACCCATCTCCCGCCTATCTCTTGTATTGTTCTGTCTCCCGGAAAACTCCCGGAATTCCACCCACACCCCCCTCCCGCACTTCAGCTTTTTGGCACAGTCTGGCTAGGTTTTTGGTTCAGTCCCCATGCGCACCGAACTCAACGCGCAACCATCTTAATACCCGCTCCCCGCTCTTCAGTTTGCGCACACCTTCCCTCCCGCTCTTCAGTTCGCGCACACCCCTGGAGAAAATCTCCCGGATTTTATGCTCCGAATGTTGGCAGGTATGTTCTGGATATGTTATGAGTAGGGCCAGACGGATTCTGCGGACGTTTTTTGCTATTTCTGCGGAGAATTTTGGTAAAAATCTGCGGATTTCTGGGGAATTATTTTGGGAGTATCCAACGGAGTATCATAACTTACACTTTAATATATTAAATAAAAAGTAATAAATTACTGAATAAAAACTGAGTAAATTCAGATTTACACATTTATTCAAGTAAATAAACAGAATTAATAATGAGCTAAAAATCTGCAGAAATCTGCGGAATTCTGTGGAAAATCTGCGGAAAATCTGCGGAATTCTGCGCGCTCAGATTCCGTGTGGGCCTAGTTATGAGTATTATTACTGTTACAATTATTATTTTTACATATCTACTGATTTATGTATATAGAAAATCTTTTTTACTTATTTATTTACAGTTTAAATTTATGTTTACTCTGAATGCTCTTTCATTTACCTGTTTGGTTCAATTATTATATTTTTAACATAACTTAAACCTTACTTGGCATTCGATGTGAACAGCAAAGTAAGAATTTCAGTGTACAGGGAATTGATTTCCTGAGTCTTTAAATCTTGAATGAACTATTATTATTATTACATTTAAACTATTATCATTCATTAATTTTCCTTCAGCTTTATCCAATTATTCATCAGGGGTCACCACTGTGGAATGAACCGCCAACTTATCCAGCATATGTTTTACACAGCAGATGCCCTTCCAGCTGCAACCCAGTACTGGGAAACATCCATGCACACTCATTAACACACACTACAGACAATTTAGTTAATCAATTCCCCTATAGTGCATGTGTTTGGGCTTTGGGGAAAACTGGAGCACCCAGAAGAAACCCACACCAACACGGGAAGAACATGCAAACTCCATACAGAAACGCCAACTGACCCAGCCGAGACTCAAACTAGTGACCTTCTTGCTGTGCAGCAACAGTGCTAAGCACTGAGCCACCCTGTCATGGACTTTTTTGTTCTAATTCTTATTATTTACATCTGAAATTACCCCTATAACTGCACTTAATCTGGCTAAGAATACACTTCGGATGCACAATCTGCATCAATCTTAATCTAAAATCACAGATTTTGCAGACGCACTAAACTCATAACTCACACTGATGATATCGCAGCACTTGTCTCGAACTGATTCACAGATAAACACGTTTGAGTTCCACAAATAGACAAGTGCTCTGGAAGGAAACAGCTGATTTATTTAGCGATAGTACAATCCAGATGAAACACACACACACACACACACACACACACACGCACACACACACGCACACACAGACTCGATGCTACAGATCAACATGTGGCGCTGCGCTTTACTGACTTCCAGACGATCATTCTTTGGGGATGATGTCACTGTGAAACAGGAGGTGGCGGCGGGGGGTTGGGGATCTGCGGAAAGAGCACATTTTCTCATCCACTCGATGTATTTCTTCATAAAGAAGGGGGCGTCAGTGGTCGAGGGCGTTTAGATGTTTTAATGAGTTCCAAATGTGGGGATCGAGCCCAGCGGAGAGCGGACGAATGCTTTCTGAACGCGCCGCTCAGCAGCTTACCCTCTGCATGGAAGAGTCATACACACAGCATATTTTCATATATTGAATAAAGAACAGTTGATATCACTGTACTACCACCGGGACACTTAACTTTACATCACTTTGTAGGGTCCAGCCAGTTGGTCCAATGACTGTATCCAATGATGGATGAAGGTTCACTGCATGTTCGGTCTTTCCAGTGCACAATGTTGATCTATATTAAACTTAACTCATATCTGACTCCAATTTTAGTATGAGGTGGTTTAGAATATTAATATATTTATCCTCGTTTTATCTGACTCCAATTATAAAACATTGATAATTTAGATTATTATTGAATATTCTTTTGATTTGTTATTATACCTTATTCTCATTTATTCAGATTCCTATAGCATCCTGAGTCTTGCACCGGCCGGGTTTACAATCTCTTACAAGTTTGTCAGTCTTGGTCACTAAACAGAGGTAATTAACCACTCTCCTAAAATGGCAGAACCCTACTTTACTCAATTTAGGAGATTTTTATGTGGTCCCCAGATCTGTTATCTACTTAATCAAGACAAATTATTTTAATAATAATCGCACAGTATTATAAGTTTGTAGATGAAAGGCTAAATACCCACATTTAGAGTAGTTTCAACAATATTTTGTTGTTCTAAATAGAAAACTCATAAGCCCCTTTCACACATACAGACCTTTCCGGAAAATTACCGGCAATTTTCCGGAAAGGTTGTATGTGTGAACAGGTCCTTTTTGAAAATACCGGTAAATTCATTCTGGCTATTTTCCGGAAAGATAAGTTGTAACATTTCCGGCAATTTGCCGGAATGCTGCGCTGTGTGAATGCAGAAGGAAGACTGCCGTAATAAGCGCGTGCACGTCTAGAACGTGCTGACGTGAGACGTCTGCTTTAGCAAATCACAACAGTCAGACGCATTTACGTCCGCGCGGTTTGTGAGAATAAAAGCCTTTGAATATTTTTCCAGACACATTTAGCTGCTAGAAATTAGTCAGATCACGTTTATATGTTCTTCTTAATGCCAACTGTGTAAATAATCATCGATGAAATGCTTATGATAAGCCGTTGTTTGCTTACCTTCAAGCTTTGCGTGTGCCTGTGAAAGAGCCTACCTTTTCATATCTGGTGACTGATTTTCGATAGATATTACTGAGCAGTAGTTATTTTATTATTTTAAAACAAGAATACTCTTCAGAGTCGTAAATAATTATGTAAGGACTGCGGTGTTTTGTTTGTGTGTTTGATTTTTGATTCTAGATTGGGGGCGTGCCTTCAGCGCACCTGATGCTGGTCAGCGCCCTTATTTAAACCCCGGCAGAGAGTTTGTCGGAGCCGCTGTCCATTCACTTGGCAGTTGGCCAGAGCCGCGCTCCTACACAGCAAATTCTGGTCTTTGGAATAAACTCCCTGGGAGTCAAAATCAACTCAATCTGAGTGTACATGCGTGACCATCAAATGTACTCCCATTCAGAGTTAAAATCACTCTGCTTTTGGAGTTGAATTTTAACACATTTTTTTGAGTTAGATTATAACACTTTCTGGAGTTAAAATTGTAATCCTACAAAGAGTACTTTTACATTTGGGTATAATATAAACTCCTTACCAATGTTAAAATGTAACACTTTTTGGAGTTAAAGTGTACTTCAAACAATATATATATATATATATATATATATATATATATATAAAATAACTGAAAATGACTGAACTGATGCAATACTCTTTACTTACTGCTTTTATTCATGCAAATCCACACATTAGATTTAGAATTTCCATCGATGTACACACTTTGAAATTAATTGTCATCACAGCATTAAATCTAACAGCAAAACATTTACAATTAATATATGTTAGCAGCTAGTGCCAACTAAAACCAATGGCTTAGTAAAATTGCATGAGACAATCAACACATTACATTATATAAAATTAACTTCACAGGAATCAAAAGCAGCAAAAAAATATCTTGTCATACTCCTTAATCACAGTCAACTCTGCTGTCTTTGAAGTTAGAATTTGCTCGATTTTCTGAAACGAAGAAAAAAAAAGTATTTAGAAAAATAACCAAAATTAATACTTTTTAACAAAAAAAACTTAATCTAATAACTGTGTTTATACTATTTTTTACTTTAAAATGCATTCATTTTGTAACATTATTTTGTAATGTTTACGGTATAATATCTATGTATATGGAAGTTTAAAAAAAAAAAACTTACATTTTTTTGGACACTGCCCATTAAAGGTTGAATAATTTGAGATCCAGAATCACTGCTGCTCAAACTGCTTGACACAGACAATGAATCTGTCAGACTTGGGGAGGAAGGCACTTCAACAGCCCCTTGCTGCAGGACAGTCAAATCTGATGAAAAAACAACACGTGTCAGCAAATGGTTCTGAAATGCACACTTTCACTCTGAGTCATGAGACCAACTTTCAAAATCTATAAAAATGTTCTTAAATAACCTACCATCATTAGTGTGGATGACATGTTTCTTTGGTTGTTGCAAGTTCTTGAAATACATCCCCATTTAAAAAACAACTCCATGGTCACCTGTGACTTTTGATGCTGTCTCCTCTGGTATCACAAACTTGTGCTGGACTACAACATAACAACAATGTATAATTTATCAAATAAATTTCAAAATGACTGTTATTATTATTATTATTATTATTATTATTATTATTATTATTATAATTTTTTTAAAATACTCTGTTACACTAAAACTCACCCGCACTGAAAAAATCCAAGAAACAATCTTCTTCCAGTTTAATATATTTTTTCTTGCCTCCAAATTGCACTTTTATCAGCATCGTGGCCTGAAATAAAAAAGATAAATGTTATTTAACAACTTATGTTAGTGTGATTGAAAATGTAATGTAAATATAGCTAAAAACAGCATACTCTCACGGTCACAACTAAATCATGATACAATCCAAAACATTTCATGAGCAATATTACACATTAAATCTTACAGACATAAAGCTCTATTGCTGGATAAAAGATAATGACATTACCTCTTTGTGTAAGTTAGCCTATTTGAAATGTGAACAGCAGGTTTCTCCATCTGATCAAGTAGGAATACCACTTCTTTTTGACAGCAGAACACACATTTTTAGAAACACAGGGGAAGAAAAGATTATTAGCTAGAGTTAACTTGTTCACATCCACAAATTTTTTTTAAAAACTGCACAAAACAGCCACATTGGAAAAGCTAACATGCTATGCTAAGTTAGCCACATGCAGTCACTAGCCTAACAGTACAAAATGAAACAGCTACAGCAAAACACACTTCTGCTACAAAACATCCAACATTTAGAAAAAGCTTTTAGAATTGTATAACAATGCACTTTTACCTACCTCACAACGAAGAACATAACTCCAGTTCTCATGTGCTGCTCGGCAGAGTTGTGTAATGGCGGACTTTCTAAAAATTTAACTCCAGTAAGGAGTTAAAGCACGTTTCTGAACACCAGAGAATGAACTCCAAAATACAACACAGCAAGGGGTATCCCATAACACAAAATTGTGTTAAAGTTTAAAAATAAACTCAAAAAAATTAACTCTTTCACACTTTTTTGCCTAACTCCTAATTTTTCAACTCCAGAAATTTGCTGTGTATTTGGCCTTTATGCTTTGTTTCGCATCCATACACTATCACTGACAACATTTACAGCATCCATACATTTGCATTTCACACTGATTGAACATACTGATATTTTGATTATATAATTTAAATTGAGTTAAATAAATATTCTTTTTGATTATACTTCTCCTTGTCGTCTCCCTTATTATGTTACATCCCTGAGCCAGGTGTAACATATGGGGGCTCGTCTAATTTAAATTTAGTTGATTTGATCTTTGGCTTTCGTAATCGGTATTTGTTGTGTAATAGGTGGGAGAGACAAGGAGGCGGAGATGTTTGTTGGAGCGGCTTTGGGTTTCTAGTCCGATCAGGAAAAGGTAAGTTCTTGCGGTTTAAAACTGTGTAAATGTAAATTTCCCCTGTTAGGTTGTAGCAGCGCATTGCGTTGTTTTTTTTTATTTCAGTTTGTTATTTTTGTGCGGCTTCTGGGTTGAGTGCACTGCCGTGAGCCGCTTTTCCACTATCGTGCTGAATCGTTCTTTAAACAGAACTGTTCCATTCCGTGCCAAACCGGGCCAGACAGCACGGATACGGTTTCATTTTCCACTGTCGTGCTGCGACAAAGCTCTTTAAAACATTACACAAAACGCATCAGTAGTTGCCTTGGTAACGCAATGTAAACGGCTCCCTTTGTTCAATTAAAGTTAAATAAGAGCCGAAACTATTTATTTATTTTTTTCATAAAAGCAAAAGCAACCATGTGACTAAACACTGTTATGCCGCTCTATCATATAGGGGTGCTAAATATAGGTACATGTGCACCCTTATTTATTCATATGTTGCGCAGCTCTGGCTAAATTTTATTTGGAGGGAAAATTACCAAAATGTAACGTGATGATTGAAAATAATTGGAGGGGAAATAAATAATATTTAAAATCTCTGAACATAACAGAAAAATAAACAATGATAAGACAACAATAATAGTGCATTTGCATTATAGTGGCAGAAATATAATTTTGGACAGGCCTTGTCAAAGGTGAGCGGGCACTTTCACTAATAAAAACACAGCACTTAAATTATTTCATTTTAAACAATTATTTAAATTACACTGCGTTTTTATATCAAAAGTTGATAATGATATAAAATATACTACATTTTGATGGTAAAATAAAACCAATTAAGCGATGGCTGTTATTTGTTTTACTATTCAAACATTAAATAACGAATGCAGCAAGTGAAAAAAAAACGAATATGAAAATATATCGCAGGATTTAAAGCATATAAAGCACTATTATATTTAGCAAAATGATGCTCTATTATCTTTTTATTTTGATCATTTTATTTTTATTATTATAATTATTTTTGTGTTCATAATTAACTAACAAGCTGTTGGCGAATTATTGCTAGACGTTTTAGAAAATATTTGCGTAGCTATATTAAAGATCACCACAAAAAAAAAAAAAACACAGAAACATGTTACATGCCTCATAAATGTCATATAACTTATGTATAATTGAATCATATAATTGCCTATAGCTGAAATGATAAAAATTGCTCATTTTATTTTTATAAATCATTTGTAAAAACGTATTGATATTTTTTAAGTAAAAGCAATACTGACATTTAAGAATCCATATTTATTTAATTCATTCATTATTTTGACTTATTAGTGCATATGCTATAATATAAATCATACAACAGTACCTTGGACAGTTACAGTGCCGCTCCGTAAAGCTGTCAAGCAAAGTCTTTTGGACGGCCGACATTACAACACGAACATGCCGTCCTTCAGGTGGTCTCGCCGGTATTAACAAGCTGTCCTGGCTTTGAATTTAAAAGTGCAATTATTTCCTCGTTGTTAAAAGAGTCTGCAAGTTCGTGTTCCATGGATATATATATCGTGATGTTGTTGTGGAATTTGGACATCGACGATGCAAAGCGTGACTTTATTCGCTTAATTCGATGCGCAGCAGGAAAAAAAGTCAGCAGCGCAAGTCGCTTGCATGTCTCTCCCGGATCAGAGCGAGTTTTGTGCTGTGGAATACAGCGCTGCGTGCAATAAACTCACATTCAGGCAAGCGATGTAGGTCTGTATTCAAGTCAATAAAATAATAACTTTAATGAATAAAATATCTTCGTAAGAATGTGATGAGTTATTCACTTCTCTGCCGGAGACTGCTCTATGGTTTTAAAACCCTTTTCAAACTGTATCGTTTAGACCTGGATCATTATTTTATATTAAATGTACTGTAGTTTATTGAGGATGTCTGATGACTAGCGCGCTTCTGCTGAGCCAGCTGTGGTAGCTTAGCAACCGAGTCGCGACGTCAACACACAGAATCTGTCAGCACAGTTCAGCACGGTTGTCTAACCGTGCCAAAAATTCCGGGCCAAGAACGGTTTGTAATCGTGCCGCGCCGTTCCAGGCTCAGTGGAGAAACAACCGTAACCGTACCGAAGTGTTCTTAGAACGGTTTGGCACGATAGTGGAAAAGCAGCTCAGTAGTTCTGAACTATCTGTTCAGTTCCACACCAGCGGTATCTGAGTGCTTCAAAGGGCTCGACTCTTAGGAGCGCATGAAGATTAGGAATAGTTATTTAGAGTTTTTTTTTCGATAGGATTAGGTGGGGAATTAATTAATTTGTGCACAGTTTTTGACCGTAAGAATTACCTGCGTATATTGTAATTGGGAGTAGGTTATTTGACTATTTGTTATAACTTTGGTTGTTAGATTGATAATGACGTCAGTGGAAGAATTGTGTAGTGCTCCTTCGGATGAGCTATTGAATTTGTGCTCGAAAAAGCAGCTTTGGGAAATTGTAGATCGATACGAGTTGAGTGGCGTTGATAAGCGAATGCGCAAAGATGAGGTTAGATAAATGATCAGAGTTAAATTGAGTGAACTTCAGGTTTTGCCAGTTACGTCGAGACGAGCAACAGCTGGGGTTAATCCTGCAGCTGAGAAAATGTAATTTGTTGGTTCGTCATTTGAGCAGCAAAAAGAGCTGATTAGAATGCAACCGTTGCACGAAAAGGAGATGCGCGTTAGTAAAATGGAAATAGAAAAAAATAGATTGGATGATTTGATGATAAAGCGTGAGATGGAGTTCGAGAAAATAAAACATGAGCAAAAGTTAGCTGTAGAACGACAAAACCAAGAGTTTCAACTTAAGTTTGAGAGTTTAAAACTCTCGAGCGGGTCACCTGTTCATCGCATAGACAGCTCATTCAATCTCATTAATAATTTGAAGTTGTTGCCGGTGTTTAATGAGCGAGATCCAAACGTATTTTTTTCGTTGTTTGAAAGCATTGCTGATGAACGAGATTGGCCTGAGACTGACCGTACCGCTATGCTTCAGTCCGTATTAGTGGGAAAAGCCCAAAAGGCGTATACTGCTCTTTCTGTTGATGAAAGGAAAAAATATGATAGCGTAAAATCTGCTGTATTAAAAGCATTTGAGCTGGTTCCTGAGGCATACCGCCAACGTTTTAGAGCGTGGAGAAAGGGTGATTCATATTTACATTCTCGTAGAGCGATATCTGATTCAACGTGCCGGTATTGTTTAGAGGTCGGGCACTGGAAAAACGAGTGCCCTTTGCTAAAAAAATAAGCAGTTATGTGGCAAAAATAAAAATACTGCACCTGTGCTTTTGACCAATTGTTTTCCGCAGACTCCAGCTGTTTGCAGTATGGATGACTCCGTGATAAAAGGAAATTGTTCCGAAATTAAAGGTAACACTGGGTATGCACCATTTATATCTCAAGGTTGTGTTTCTCTTTTAGAGGAACATGAAAGCGTACCTGTAAGAGTTTTGAGGGATACGGGATCGTCCGAGTCCTTTATTTTGGAGTCCATACTTCCATTTTCATCCAGCTCGTATGTCGGTAAGAATGTTTTGATTCGAGGAATTGCTCTTCAAACATTGTCTGTTCCTTTGCACAAGTTTAGTTTACAGTCCCAGCTGGTGAACGGCGAAGTTATTATGGGAGTGCGCTCTTCTTTGCCGGTGGAGGGAGTGGACATTATTTTGGGAAATAATTTGGCTGGGGAGAGTGTGTGGCCTATAATGACACCTGCACCGATTGTCACCACGTCTTCTGTTCTTGATCAAGAATGTTGTGAGTTATCCGAAGATGTGTCATGTGTAGAGACGCGATCTAAGTCTAAAATGTTGAATGAGTCTAACCTGAATGATACCCGTGTTCCTATTGAGTCTGTCGCTCCTGGATTTTTACAGCATCCATACATTTGCATTTCACACTGATTGAACATACTGATACTGATATTTTGATTATATAATTTAAATTGAGTTAAATAAATATTCTTTTTGATTTAAACTTCTCCTTGTCTCCCTTATTATGTTACATCCCTGAGCCAGCAGCCAGGTGTAACAATTACTTTACGATTCTAAAAGGATCTAACATAAACACCTTATTCATGTTATTGCCTTATTCAGATTAAGGTAAATGATCTGATTGCTGATGTTAACTGATTCATTGTGATCCTCTAAATTTGCCTCAGCAATTCCGACTTTGATTAATGCAGAAAAATAAAATTTCTAATCAGAAATGAGAATTCAGCTCAGTTAGGTCTTGTATTAGTTGTGAACTTCACGGTTCTCTCTCTCTCACTGTGCTGTCCTTCAGGTGTGGAGATCTCAGCCGAGAGCTTCATGGAGCGGCTGGATAATGGTTTTCTGTTGTGTCGGCTAGCAGAGACTCTTCAGGAGAAGTTCAGGGAAAACAGCTCAGACGTCACTTCGCCAGGAAAGGTACTTGTTTACTCTTATTTATGGCATTAAATTAGATTACATTGAGTTTGCAGATATTTTTACTTGCTACAACATCTGTGAAAGACTGTGTACTGTACCATATGACCATTTTAATTGACTTTTTAGCCCATCATTTACTTCATCTCTAATTTTATATCTAATATCTATTTGCTTATGTACATGTGTGTAAATAATTATTCATTCCTTTTTGTATAGCAATTTCAGTAATGTTATTGAATAATATGCAAATGGTTGTAAAGTAACATATTTTGTCTTATAGTAAATTAGTAATTGAGTTTGCGTTCAATTTTTTTATTTAATGATTTATGTTTATAGTTACTATGTAAATCAAATCAATTAGCATAAATCTGATTATTTTGTACAACATTGTGCAGAAATGGCAAAAAATGTCCACAGATTCTGTCTGGCCTTACTTGCGTCTCTAGTCTTAATGGACAAATATTTAATTTATGCTTCATTTGCACTCATCACATAATATTTGCTAAAAAAACAACCGATTTGGTTCATTTATTCAATTTGATGTGGGTCATATTAAAGAATATATTTTATTGAGATTAACACAATATTAAAAAATGTCTCTTAAATTAGTGAAAAAAGTTTTTGCTCATTATATTTGTATTGCCACACAATTGCTGCTTATATTTTCCACCGCAGTAAATTAGTTCAGCATGGCTGCCAAATAGGCTTGCGTGTTTCAAAATAGCTTGCGGTTTATCGGTTTCAGGTGCTTGTATTGAATGCATCTTCAGTTTCTCTTTAACACAAAGACTTTTGTCTGGAGTCGGAGCCGCTCTCCGCTCCCTGCCAAACCTCGGCATTGTGGGACGATGAACTTTGGAGGAAAAAAAGAAAATCTCTGAGCTTTTTCAGCCTAATGAAAGCCGCGACTTGTTAAGTGTTCAGAAACTCCTCCAGATGGGAAAAGCATTAAGATCTCTCTTTTTTTTTTTTTTTTTTTTTTTTTTTTTTTCAGTGGTAAATTAAGAAAGTATTTCTGCTTGTCTTGGCCGAAACCCACCTCTTATTGATACTCCGAATGGGGTTTATTGTTATTATGACAGAAATAATTGCTAAAGTTTATATATTTTTATATATATATATATATATATATATATATATATATATATATTTTAAGAATCTGTAAAATGCATGTGATGTGATCAAGAAATTATACATTAAAAATGAAATAATAGAAATAAAATATATTTTTTTCTTGCCAAACATGGCAGGTAAAGTTTATAATGTATGCAAATGTAAAATATTTGTCTGAATATTCGCAATGAAATGTTAAAGGGCCATGAAACCCCCTTGTTTCAGCTGGGTGTTTTCAAACCTCTAATTTGGGGAAAAAGTCAAAAGTGGGCGTGTCCAGCTCTGTTTAGGGGGGAGTGTCGGAGGTGCAAAAGAGGGAGAGTCTGTAAAAAAATTAGCATAAAAATGGGAGTGTCGGTTTGGCCTTATGCTGATTTTCAGAGACAAAATGTGTATATACACACACACACACAGGGGAGAAAGACTGACTGTGTTTACATGGACACCAGTAATCAATTTTTTTTTGCCAAATTATTAAATGATGGACTTTAACTGTAATTTGGGTCTTTTATTCAGGAATTTCATTCATGCTCCTCGTGATAAATAAGATATTTAATTCGAGGAACTGCTCTGAGTGTGTATTTTTCATGCAATGTTTGATAACGCATTGCGAATAAGAGAGAAAAAAACCTCCGCATTTCCCCAAAAATTAGATGGGTAGGTAGCGTCAGAAAGCCGCGTGTGTTATTCCTTTCACAAAATACGGTGAAAATCCTACACGATGGTAAGTTTGATTGCGGTGCTAACATGTTTACACGTGTAATAGTTCGATACGACTAACTTTGCCATTTGGATAAACAAAAAGCACTGGTTGCTCACTTACCAAATCTGTAGAGATGGAACAATCAACACCAACTAGAGCTGTGTCTTTATTAAGAGGAGACGAGCAGCAAATCCGGATCTCACCATTTCCAGATGAGTAAAGCTCTCGGGTAAACAATGTTCCTTGGACACATTGTTGTTGAGCGTTGCACTGTAATCAAAGCTGCGCTCTCATAGAGGGAAAATTAAAACAAAGCCTTAACTGCAGCAGATTATAAAAGCAACACTGCACGCTTGTTTTGGCAACTCAACGTGGTGTCTTTCTGCCGTCTGAACACTGTAACATTAATAAATATTAATGAAGTTGCACAATAGAGCGCGCTGATTGGTTTGAACCAAGCCTTACCCATGCATTAATGCAGCACACTCGGAGACGTAATAAGGCACTCCCAGGTACACACGTCCAGTCTACACGCTGGAATACACGCTAAGATCTCATGGCCGTGACGCAGCTTCAGAAATCAAACCGGAAGTACAGATTTGCTCAATAATGGCAATTTTCACTTTTTAGTGAGATATACGTGTCCTAATGGTCTTTTTAGCATTGTGGGACACATATACGACTGTTAATAGCTTAAAACATGTGTTTTGGTGTTTCGTGACTCTTTAAAGCATATTTTGGCAGCTTTGTACGCTTTACAGATGCTCTCTAGATATGTACATCACACTAAATATGTAAAGATGACTTAAAGTGCTTGTTCAACTCTGTGTAGATCAGTATGAATGCATTAAACACAGTAATACCGCAAAACAGTGCTGTAGGGACTTGGCATGTTTCATTTAGCGAACTGCATCCAGTTGACATATTGAAAACAGGTATTTATTTTAATTCCATTGCTGATGTTTTTTTGTGATAGGATAGTGTTTCGAACAGTGTGTTAGCATGTCTGCTGTAGTGTATGTAAAATGAGCTCATATGTTGGCTGACACACAGATTTTCTTACGGCATGACATGTTTCATGCTAATCTAGGGCTCCTGTCAGAGTTTGCTTCTGGGAAACGTAGCCCTTTGGTCTCGCAGGACAGAGATTGGATTACGAAACTATTCACTGCACTTCACTCAATATTTTACAGTCGTACAGCTCCAATACGGATCCATTCACATCAGCGATCTTGTGAATACTTAGTTTGGCCAGCCTTGCTGTTAGTTAATATCGTCAAAACAAGAGAGTTGAGCTGTTTATAAAGACCATAAAATAATTATACTTAAAGGGATAGTTCACCCCAAAATGAAACTTTACTCGCAGTTTACTCTCCCTCGAGTGGTTTTTAAACCAAAATTGCTGAGTTTGGTGTATATATTTTGATTGTATTATATGATTTTGATTGTTATTATATTATAAAAATAATTATTATTATTTTTATAAAAATTATTTACCCCCCCCCCCCCCCCTCCAATTTTTTTTTTTTCCTTTTTTTAAATATTTCCCAAATGATGTTTAACAGAGCAAGGAAATTTTCACAGTATGTCTGATCATATTTTGTCTCCTGGAGAAGGTCTTATTTTATTTTGGCTAGAATGAAAGCAGTTTTAAATTTTTTAATAAACATTTTAAGGTCAAAATTATTAGCCTCTAAGCTATGTGTTTTATATATTCAGACTTCAACTGTAAATCTATATAAAATGTTGCGCTTCCCGCTTTCCTATCTTAATTCGGCTTCAATTACTTCTGGGATATCTCGAGAGTTTTGCACACAAGTTTGCATTGAAGCATCAAGAACACATCAGGGAACTTTCACGCGTCGTCCGTTCTTATGTTTTGGAACTGAAATTTGGTGGTTTTACACGATTACACAAGGACGCACAATCGCTGAAGAACGCATATTGAGAAACAGCCATCATTTCATACGTCACTGCTTATAGATCAATTCGTACAAATGAGCTAATAAACTGACAAAGCAAAAATAGTTAAATTTTCTCAAGATCAAACACACCAAAACTGTTATTTTAAGTTTCATTTTTAGTTTTACTGTTTGCTAAAGCAAGGTGGCGCAGTGGGTAGTGTTGTCGCCTCACAGCAAGAAGGTCTCTGGTTCGAGCCTCGGCTGGGTCAGTTGGCATTTCTGTGTGGAGTTTGCATGTTCTCCCCGTGTTGGCGTGGGTTTCCTCCGGGTGCTCCGGTTTCCCTCACTGTCCAAACACATGCGCTATAGGAGAATTGATTAACTAAATTAGTTGTAGTGTATGTGCGTGAATGAGTGCGTATGGGTGTTTCCCAGTGGTGGGAATTCCACTGTGGCGACTCCTAATTAAAAGAAAATGAATGAATGTATTTAATTAAATGATGTATGAATAACTTAATAATTGTTACCGTCAGGCTTTATTCTGCAATAACGACCCCTTCTTTGTCTTGTACTTCTTCCCGGCATTCCAGTGATCATGCATTACTTCACAGGAGGACCTAATACTTTAGAAACTGCTCATTGGGGAAACTCGAGAATGTTCTGGAAAAGCGAGAGAACACAATACGTTCCAGCTACTAATACGTTCTTCCAGCATGACCTCACCCAACCTTTCTGTATGAAAACACACACTGGATAAATCCCCTGCTGAGATTCCAGTGGGATATTTGCACACCGGCGTTTATCCATCACTGTCACTCATCCGTATTGATTATTGATTAGAATGAGGGAGGATCGTGTTTGTGGAAGCATGTGTGATATTAGTAGCCTGGAAAGTGATCCGGACCCTTACTCAAGGCTAGGATGATGTCTGCTATAGTTAAAGAGAAGAACGGTAGAGATTGAGTGAGAAGGGAAATAAGGAGGGGTGAGATGGGAAAGGGGGATTTCTAAAACTTTCTCTAAAAACCCCCCAAATGCATGGCCAGTAACAAGCTGTTCTGATTTATTGGTCTGTCTCAGCCACCCTAAAAAGTCCTGCCCTCATATATAAACCCATATGAATGGATACTCTGGTTTGCAGTGCAGTAATTGTAAGATAAAAACTATATGTGCTCTGCTTTGAGACTTTGTGCATAGTTTTCTTTTCCTCAAAAGACTCTATTCATGCCAAGTGAGATGGAGTTCATTCACAAATTATAGTTGCGTATTGAATGACATAAACGTACACCCAAAGAGCTGTGGTGAAACACTGCTTGAGAAATCAATTCTGAGAATGCATCGCGATTTTCTCTTGAATCCCGTCTGGGCTTAGTTTTTAACATCAGATGTCGCTGCATGCTATACTGACAGCCATACTCTGCTGTTAAAAACTAGCCTATAGCACCCTCTGCTGTTAAAAAGTAGCCTAGAGCGCCATCTGCTGTTAAAAACTAACCTATACAGCGCCTTTTGGTGTTAAACACTAGCCTAGAGTACCGTTTGCTGTTAAATACTAACCTATAGATTGCCATCTGCTGTTAAAATCTAGCCTAGAGCACCATCTGCTGTTAAAAACTAGCCTATAGAGCGCCGTCTGCTGTTAAATACTAGCCTAGAGCTCCGTCTGCTGTTTAAAAGTAGCCTAAAGCGGCATTTGATGGTAAAAACTAGCCTAGAGTGCCATATGCTGTTAAATATTAGCCTAGAGCACCATCTGCTGTTAAAAACTAGCCTATAGAGCGCCGTCTGCTGTTAAATACTAGCCTAGAGCTCCGTCTGCTGTTTAAAAGTAGCCTAAAGCGGCATTTGATGGTAAAAACTAGCCTAGAGTGCCATATGCTGTTAAATATTAGCCTAGAGCACCATCTGCTGTTAAAAACTAGCCTATAGAGCGCCGTCTGCTGTTAAATACTAGCCTAGAGCTCCGTCTGCTGTTTAAAAGTAGCCTAAAGCGGCATTTGATGGTAAAAACTAGCCTAGAGTGCCATATGCTGTTAAATATTAGCCTAGAGCGCCTTCTGCTGTTATAAACTAGCCTAGAGCGCCGTCTGCTGTTAAACTAGCCTAGAACGATATCTGCTGTTAAAATCTAGCCTAAAGAGCTATGTGCTGTTAATAACTAGCCTAGAGTGCCTTTGTTGTTAAAATCTAGCCCATAGAGCGCTGTCTGCTATTAAATACTAGCCTAGAGCACTGTTTGCTGTTAAATACTAGCCTTTAGAGAGCCATCTGCTGTTAAAATCTAGCCCATAGAGTGCCGTCTGCTGTCAAATACTAGCCTAGAGCACCGTTTGCTGTATAAAAAAATAGGCCTAAAGCGCCGTCTGCTGTTATAAACTAGCCTAGGGCAGCGTCTGCTGTTATAAACTAGCCTAGAGCACCGTCTGCTGTTATAAACTAGCCTAGAGCACCATCTGCTGTTATAAACTAGCCTAGAGCAGCGTCTGCTGTTAAAAACTAGCCTAGAGCAGCGTCTGCTTTTATAAACTAGCCTAGAGTGCCGTCTGCTGTTATAAACTAGCCTAGAGCAGCGTCTGCTGTTATAAACTAGCCTAGAGTGCCGTCTGCTGTTATAAACTAGCCTAGAGCGGCGTCTGCTGTTATAAACTAGCCTAGAGCGCCGTCTGCTTTTATAAACTAGCCTAGAGTGCTATAAACTAGCCTAGAGTGCTGTCTGCTATTATAAACTAGCCTAGAGTGCTATAAACTAGCCTAGAGTGCTGTCTGCTATTATAAACTAGCCTAGAGCAGCGTCTGCTTTTATAAACTAGCCTAGAGTGCCGTCTGCTGTTATAAACTAGCCTAGAGCAGCGTCTGCTGTTATAAACTAGCCTAGAGTGCCGTCTGCTGTTATAAACTAGCCTAGAGCGGCGTCTGCTGTTATAAACTAGCCTAGAGCGCCGTCTGCTTTTATAAACTAGCCTAGAGTGCTATAAACTAGCCTAGAGTGCTGTCTGCTATTATAAACTAGCCTAGAGCACCATCTGCTGTTATAAACTAGCCTAGAGCGCCGTCTGCTGTTATAAACTAGCCTAGAGCGCTGGTTGCTGTTATAAACTAGCCTAGAGCGCCCTCTGCTGTTATAAACTAGCCTAGAGCGCCGTCTGCTGTTATAAACTAGCCCAGAGCGCCGTCTGCTGTTATAAACTAGCCTAGAGCGCCGTCTGCTGTTATAAACTAGCCTAGAGCGCCGTCTGCTGTTATAAACTAGCCTAGAGCGCCATCTGCTGTTATAAACTAGCTTAGAGCACTATCTACTGTTAAAAACAATCTTAGAGCGCCGTCTGTTGTAAAATACTAGCCTAGAGCATCCTCTGCTGTTAAAAACTAGCCTAGACCATCCTCTGCTGTTAAAAACTAGCACTGGTATCCATCTTGCATCTGAGACATTTAAAATGCAAATGTTTTTTTTCCTCTGTTTCAGTCGATCCCCTGTCGCAGGATTCCCTGTCGAGCCAGCGCTGCATCTGGCACCTTCTTCGCGCGGGACAACACCGCTAACTTTCTGTCGTGGTGTCGAGAGGTGGGCGTTGGAGAAACCTGTCTGTTTGAGTCCGACGGTCTCGGTGAGTCTCTTCAACAAACTATAAATCAGGTCTTTTATCCACATGGGGTTTCTCTGAGAGGTTTTTAAAGGCATACTTCAAACGAATTTCTTCACCATTTCTTCACACTCAAGTGGTTTGGACTTTCTGGTAATGCTTTAGAATAGCGGTCCATTAAATGTTAATTACTAACATTAACTAAGCACCAACAAGCATTTATTGATCAAAGTTCAACATTAACTGATGCATAATTAACGTCCAAAGTTCTACTTGTTAACAGTAGTTAATACACTAACATGTTAACATGAACTAATGTTATTTAACTTAAATAACTTACGTTAACGAAGATGAATAAATACTGTAATAAATGTATTATTCATTGTTTGCTCATGTTAGTAAATACATGAACTAATGGACTGTTATTTTTAAGTGTTACCGAATTCCCTTTTCCTATTGTGCGTTAAACAAGCAGCCATTAGCATCCAAAGTAGGAATAAAAAAATACAATGTAAGTCAATGGCAGATTTTTCAGTATCTTCCATTGAGGTCAACTGAAAAAACTCAAACAGATCAGGAACTAGTGGAGGGAGAACTATCACTTTAAGTCTGATTCATTGCAACAACTGCAGCTCTGTGCTTCTAGATGACAGTAAATGCTCTGAGAGTGTGTGTTGGACCCTCATCAGACACAAAAACAACAGATGTCTGATTCTGCCCACTCTAAATGTTGGATGGTTAAACACATCCAGATTTTTACGTTCTGAACGATGTTTTTTAATGGTTTGGTGAACATAAAGGAGGGGTTCGGTTTTTGGAAGCATTGCGGGAACGTTACCTGAATGTTTTCTGAACACTTTGAAACATTTTTCAAAAAGTTCGATGAACTAAATTCAGTTCATTTCACCTTTATTTCTATAGCGCTTTTACAATGTAGATTGTGTCAAAGCAGAGTAACACAGAAGTTCTAGTTAACTAAAACAGTGTCAGTCCAGTTTTCAGAGCTGAAGTTCAGTTAAGTTCACTGCTGTGAGTCCAAACACTGAAGAGCAAATCCATTGATGCGCAGCTCCACAAGTCCCGAACCAAGCAAGCCACTGGCGACAGCAGCAAGAAAAAACTTCACCAATTGGCGAAAGTGAAGGATAAAAACCTGGAGAGAAACCGGGCTCAGTTAGGCACAACTGTTTCTCCTATGGCCATACTTCTTGTGCAAAGCTGTCCTCCACTCTATATCTTGGGACCATCTCTTCACAAGTCTTGAATCCCATCGATGGAGCTGCATTGTCTCTAGGGGCCTCGGGATGAGTATCCTCAGTTGGAAATAGAGAATTTAAAGAGTGTATTTAAACGAGATGCAAAAATGGAGTGTTATAAATGAAGATAGCGGTTATATAAACGTATAAGCATATGAGAGTTTCTAACACAATGTCTGGTGCATTAGGGAAGAGTTGTCAAGCCAGCTCACCTGCATGGAGCACATTCATGCATCAAGCAGTTATGTGATGCATGGTGTGTATGCTTTCTTAAAAAGATCCGTCTTTAATCTAGTTTTGAACTGAGAGAGTGTGTCTGAGCCTCGGACATTATCAGGAAGGCTATTGCAGAGTTTAGGAGCCATAAATGAGAGGGCTCGACCTCCTTTAGTGGACTTTGTTATTCTGGGTACTACCAGAAGCCCTGAATTTTGAGATCTTAAAGAACGAGTTGGGTTGTAGCGAGACATGAGGTTGGTTAGATAAACAGGAGCTTGATTATTTAAACCTGTATAGGTAAGGGGCGATATTTTATAATCAATATGAAACTTAACAGGCAGCCAGTGTAGAGAGGATAAAATTGGGGGGATATGATCATATTTTTTAGGCCTGGTATGAACTCAGGCAGCTGCATTTTGTTCTAGCTTTTTTTTTTTATTCTAGTACATGTTTTTCGTTGTGGATGCTCCTCTAGCCACAACCCAGTATTGGGAAACACCCAAACACACTCATTCAAACACACTCATATACACTACAGCCAATTTAGTTAATCGATTCCCCTATAGCGCATGTTTTTGGACTGTGGGAAAACCCAGCCGGGACTCGAACCAGCAACCTTCCTGCTTTGAGGCGCCACTAATAACCACTGAGCCACCGTGCCGCCAAGATGCATTTCTTTGATTAAAAAAAAACATTTCAATTCTATTAGTGTGCTTTGTGGAAACTGCTGCCTTTTTGGCTGTTGTCAGTGTCACAGCTGACTGCCTGTAAATCCCAAATCTACAAAAATAAAACAACTTATTGCATTATCATTACGCTACAGAATAACCAGATTTGTAATGCTCGAAACAGCAGTTTAAGAAGAAACAGTTTATATTTATTCCAGATTGTTTGTTGGTCATGTACAGACGTTGTTCGCAGATGCATTAAACAAGTGAAAATATGGAAATGGTTTAATAAAAACCCCTGTGAAGCATTTCTGGAATGTCCCATGATGATCAGACTGTTTGTGGGTCAGTTTTCCTCTCTGCATCTCTCGAAACGGTGATGAACTCTAGAGATTCAAACTGTTTTCAAGGAGGAACGTGTGTGTGTGTGCGCGTGTGTGTTCTGGTCCTGTAAACAGTGTTATGCTGCTGTGTATGAGGACTCCACGTCTGTCATGTGTCAGATCTGTTCCAGGTTGAGTTCTGCAAAAGCTCCTTTATGCTTTGCTTTCAGCACATGTCTGAGAGAGCAGGAGAGAATAACAAGTGTGCCTGAACTACAGAAAGATGCAGAGAGATGGGATGGGGTCATTAGGGAGGACAGCGCAACTCCGCTTCCGAATGCAGAACCAAACGTTTCTCCTCCCACCAGACTTGCACATGCAAAGGTGTGAAATGGGTTGACTTCCACACTCCTAGGAGATGCTTTTGTGAGAAACTCGAGCTGGAAAAGCCTTCCTAGCATTCCGTGTTGCGTTATTGTTGTATCATATATCACATACACTCCTATGCATTCATTCATTAGTACATTTTCCTTTATTAATCAGGGGTCGCCACAGCGGAATAAACCGCCAACTGCATATGTTTT